>NW_027556402.1:184569611-184799090 GCF_003287225.1 Phascolarctos cinereus
GTTTTCAGGGAAAGGGAGTTGATAAATGAATCAATCAACAATTATGCATTGAATAGCTACTGAATTCCAGGTCTGTGCTTAGCTTGGTTGGCATGTTGAAATCTACTCCTGACAATTAAACATCACAGAGAATCAAACGAGTCAATGACAGTGTGCCATAGTGGAGAGAACAATGGATTTAGAATCAGGAAAACCTGGGTTTGAATCCGGACTCATATAATATTAGCTGTGCAATCCAGGTCAAGTCCCTTAATCTGTTTAGGCTTCAGTTTCTTTTTTTTTTTTTAGGCAATTGGGGTTAAATGACTTTCCCAGGGTCACACAGCTAGTAAGTATCAAGTGTCTGGTCTGAGGCCGGTTTGGAACTCAGGTCCTGCTGATTTCAGGGCCAGTGTTCTATCCATTGTACCACCTAGCTGCCCCTAGGCTTCAGTTTCTTGATCTACAAATTAAGGGTCTTCTATCTTTAAATTTATGACTCAGTCAACTGAAAGTAAGAATCCTTTTTATTTGGTGCACATAAGAAAAGTCCAGATGATTTAACCATAGACACCCAAAGGAGCACAAAGAAGAAACGGAGACAAGAGAAGATATTAAGATAGTATCCGCTCCTCATGCCAATGAAGCAGAAGACATCTGTAACCACAGTGAGCAGCCCAGTGCCCCCATGCACCAGAACCTGATGAGCACCTCCAAAACTGGACAGGGAAAGACAAAAAAGCAGGGGTGCTGCCAGAGAACCCCAAGCTTGATAGTCTTCAGACCTGTCAGTAGGAGGGAGTCTGTAATGAGCATGTAAGTCTGCTCTCAGGAACTAGAATAGTGCTACCCCCAGCTTGTGCAGTAGGTTGGACCCCTGGATCCATCTTAACACTACATGCAAAGGCTGTCCAGGGCTTCCATGGAGAAGGGTAGAATCCTGCTTACAAAAGTCTGACTTATTTTCCACCTCTGAGGGTACAGGTAAGGGAGTGTCAACAACTGAGACAACTGAGAATTTCTAGCTTGGGAGGTAACAGGTCGGGGTGAAGAAGAGGCATCCAGAGAAGGGATAGGGCAGAGGAGAAAGGGTACAAGGCAAGAGAAAGGGTATGTGCCTTATTAAACCACAAAAAGCCTGAAAGATCAGGGTTTTTCTTTCTCAAAACACAAAGAGAAGACATATAGACATAGTCCCTGAATTAAACGCAGTAACATTCTGGTTGGGAAGATAACAATTATACATATGAAGCAATGAGAGAACAATTAAGTATTGAACTATGTGATAACAGAATGCAAAAGGAATTTAAAGAAGAAAGAGAGATTGAGAAGGCTCTATGAAAAAGGTAGAGTACACAGAAGCAATATGAGACATAGATAGAAAGGTAGATAGGTATACTGGGAGGTATTGACAACCACTGAAGCTTCCTGAGCACGGTGTTATGATCCTCTGATCATGTCTTCTACCTCTACAGAATAGTAGAAATGGAAGCAAAAAGGTAGAGAAAAGTTTTCTATCAGCCAGCACCTAGCACAGCTTCTGCCTTGCCTTATTATATGTGTGACAAGTCCTATGCAACCTGTATCCAGTACCAACAAAACTGCAGGTGTGTTCCCTATCCTTATCCTAGCTGATCAGATATTAATTGAAAACCTAACCACCCAATGTCGTTGCTAGAAAGGAGATGGACTGGTAAAGAATTGGAAATTGAGGGGATGCCTATCAGTTGGGGAATGGCTAAACAATATATAAATATAATGCAATACTATTGTGCTATAAGAAATGATGAACAAGAAAAAACCTGGAAAGACTTGCACGGACTGATGCTGAGTGAAGTGAGCAGAACCAGGAGATCATTGTGCACAATAACAGCCACATTGTATGATGACTAACTTTGATAGACTTAGTTCTTCTTAGCAATGCAAGGATATAAGACATCTCCAAAAGTCTCATGATGGAAAATATTATCCACATCCACAGAAAGAACTATGGAGTTTGAATGCAGATAGAAGCATACTATTTGATCTTTTTTTTCTCTTCTGTTTTGTTTTGTTTCTTCTTTTTTGTGATTCCTCCTATTGGTTCTAATTCTTCTTTACAACATGACTAATTAGACAATACATTTAATAAGAATGTATATCTATATGTATATCATATTGCATGCCATCTTGGGGAGGAAGGTGAAGAGGGAGGGGGAGAAAATTTAAAACTCAAAAGCTTATGGAAGTGAATGTTGAAAACTAAAAATAAATTAATAAAAAAGGGGGGAAAAAGGACCACTACAGTAAGTACAAGGGAAGTACTAAGAAGTAGTCTGAAGATTTGATAGTAGCCAATTTTGTTTTGGTGTTGCCAAAAACACTTTGTCCAGGACCCTCTTTTTGTGTACAATAAGTAGAAGAGATATAACTAAAATCTGTGTGGCTCCTGCCATTGGCTGATTGATCTGTTAATCAGTCAACATTAGGCCAACCAGTATTACCATTTATTCATTGTTAGATTCTCTGATGAAACAGTATAGCATAATGGCTAGAAAACTGGCCCCAGAGTCAGGGAGATCTTAGTTCAAACCCTGCTTCTGTCAGACCATCTATGTGACCTTAGATTAAGTCATTTAACACCTTAGTGCACTGTGTAACTCTCTCAGACTCTGAGATAAGGTGTTGCTCTGCACTGGCAGAGAGATTTCCTCACCTGAGAGTACCTTATACCAACAAAATTGCAGGTCCAGTCCCTATCCCTAACCTAGCTGATTTGACACTAATTGATAACTTAATCACCCAATTCCATTGATAGAAAGGACAGAGAGTGATTATCTCCTACTACAGCAAATTCCAGTTTGTTTTATAAATAGTATTTTATTTTTTCCAATTATATGTAAAAAGAGTTTTCAACATTCATTTTTAATAAAATTTTTAGTTCCGAATTTTTCTCCCTCCCTTCTTCCCCTCCCAGCTCTACAAGACAGCAAGCAATTTAATATAGGTTATACATGTACAATCATATTAAACATATTTCCACATTAGTCATGTTGTGAAAGAGGAAACAGAACAAAAGGGAAAAAACCATGAGAAAGAAAAAAGAATAAAAAAATTAGAATAGTGTGCTTTCATTTGTAGTCAGATCAGATACAGATTTAGTAGTAGTATTGCTGGATCAAGGTATGCACAGTTTTATTGCCCTTTAGCCATAGTTCCAAATTGCTCTCCAGAATGGTTGGATCAGTTCACAACTTCACCAACAAACAACTCATTACTTTCCAATTTTCCCACATCTTCTCCAACATTTATCATTTTTCTTTTCTGTCATATTAGCCAATCTGATAGGTGTGAGGTGGTACATCAGAGCTGTCTTAATTAGCATTTCTCTAATTAATAGTGATTTAGGCATTTTTTCATGTGACTATAGATAGTTTTAATTTTTTCATCTGAAAACTGCCTATTCATATCCTTTGACCATTTATCAGTTAGGGAATGAGTTCTATTCTTATGTATTTGACTCAGTTCTCTATATATTTTAGAAATGAGGCCTTTATAAAAAAACAAAAACAAAAACATTATTTGAATTTCTGATCTTTTTGCTTTCCTTCTAATCTTGGTTGCATTGGCTTTGTTTGTGCAAAATTTTGTTAATTTAATGTGATCAAAATTATCCACTTTGCATTTCATAATGTTGTCTATCTCTTCTTTGGTTATAAATTATTCCTTTCTCCATAGATCTGAACTACTACTTGCTCTCCTAATTTGTCTGGGTATCACCCTTTATGTGTAAATCATGCACCCATTTTGTCTTTATCCTGATATATAGAGTGAGAAGTTGGTCTACGCCTAGGTTCTGTCATACTGTTTTCTAGTTTTCCCAGCAGTTTTTGTTAAATAGTGAGTTCTTATCCCAGAAGCTGGGGTCTTTGGGTTTATCAAATAGTTGATTACTATAATCATTTACTACTGTGTCTTATTCCACTAATTTCCACTCTATTTCTTAGACAGTACCAAAGAATTTTGATGCTTGCTGCTTTATAATACAGTTTTAGATTTGATATGGCTTGATATTCATGATCTTTTGTTCTTCCAGATGAATTTTATTATTATTTTTCTAGCTCTGTAAAATAACTTTCAGTAGTTTGATTCATATGGCACTGAATAAGTAAATTGATTTAGGTAGAATTGTCATTTTTATTATATTAGCTCAGCCTACCTACAACCAATTAACATTTTTCCAATTATTTAGATCTGACTTTATTTGTGTGAAAAGTGCTTTGTAATTTTTTTCATATAGTTCCTGGGTTTGTTTTGGCAGGTGCACTCACAAACATTTTATATTGTCTACAGTCATTTTTAAATGTAATTTCTCTTTCTACTTCTTCCTGAGCTTTGTTGGTAATACACAGAACTACCGATGATTTATGTGGGTTTATTTTATATCCTGCAACTTTGCTAAAGTTGTTAATTATTTCAAATAGGTTTTTTAGTTGATTCTCTAAGTATACCATCATATCATCTGTAAAGAATTATATTTTGTTTCCTCCTAGCCTATTCTAATTCCTTCAATTTCTTTTTCTTCTCTGATTGCTAAAGCTAACATTTCTATTGCAACATTGAGTAATGTTGGTGATAATAGACATCCTTATTTCACCCCTAATCTTATTGGGAAGGATTCTAGCTTATCCCCATTACAGATAATGCTTGCTGATAGTTTTAGAGAGATATCAATTATCATTTTAAGGAAAGTCCCATTTATTCCTGTGCTCTCTAGTGTTTTTAATAGGAATGGTTGCCATATTTTTTTTAAAAGGCTTTTCTGCATCTATTGAGATAATCATATGATTTCTGTTGGTTTTGTGATTGATGTGGTCAATTATGTTGGTAGTTTCCTTGAATGTAATTTTGGGTAATCCTGATTGTGGCCCCTTGATATATTTGAATTGTTTCTTTCTGCCTACTTGTAGTTTTCTCCTTGACCTTATAGTACTGGGATTTGGCTACAATGTTCCTCGGTGTTTTCATTTTGGGGTTTATTTCAGGAGGTGATTGGTAGATTCTTTCAATGACTATTTCATACCCTGGTTCTAGGATATCAGGGTAGTTTTCCATGATAATTTCTTGAAGGATGCTATCCAGGTTTTTTTTTTTTGATCATGGCTTTCAGACAGCCAAATAATTCTTAAATTATCTCTCCTGGAACTATTTTCCAGGTCAGTTGTTTTTCCCAAGAGGTATTTTATATTTTCTTCCATTTGTTCCTTGGTTTCATTTTGTTTGACTGATCCTTGATGTTTCATAAAATCACTAGCATAAACTTGCCCAATTCTAATTTTTAAGGAATTATTTTCTTTAGTTAGCTTTTGCGCCTCCTTTTCCATTTTGCTAATTCTATTTAGAGTTGTTTTCTTCAGTGGCTTTTTTTTTTCCCATTTGACCAATTCTATTTTTAAGGAGTTTTTTCTAAAGTCACTTTTTGTGCTTCCTTTTCCAAACTGTTCATTCCTTTTTCATAATTCTTTTGCATAACTTTCATTTCTTTTCCAATTTTTCTTCTGCCTCATTTACTTGATTTTTAAAATCCTTTTTGAGGTCTTCCAAGAGAACTTTTTGGCTTGAGACCAATTCATATTACTCTTTGAGGATTCACATGTAGGCATTTTGACCCTTGTCCTCTTCTGAGTTTGCATTTTGATCACTCCTGTTGCCATAATAGCTTTCTATGGTCAGGGCTCATTTTTTGTTTTTTGCTCATTTTTAAAAGTTGAGGTCTGCTCCTGGGGCACAGGGGATGCTGTCCCAAGCTTTTTGCACTGGTGGCCAGGGGCCTTGTCATTGGCTTTCTGTGCTGGGGCCTCTGGATCTGGCAGCTTGCCTACTGCACTGGGGTGGCCCAGCCTAGTCATTCCTGTTGTTCCTGGAGTCCCAAAGCTGGCAGTTTGTCTGCTGTAGTGGGGCTAGAAGCCTCACAGCTGGCCTGCTTGCCACTAGCCTGATGAACCAGAAATGCAGGGCCTCAGTTGCTCATCTGACTGTGGCTAAGAGTCTCCTCCTGTCCTGCCTGGACACTGCTTGTATTGGGCTGCACTCCCTTTTATCTTGGGCTGGAAAGTTGTTTCACTCTGTCTTTTTGTGGATTCTATTGCTCCAGAATTCTTCTTCATTTAATGTTATTTCTGAGGAAAACTGGGGAGAGCTCAGGCAACTTCCTGGTTTTTATCTGCCCTCTTGGCTCCATCCCCTAGAAGTTATTTTAGATTTAACTATGTACAGTTTGACCCTCAACTAGTTAGAACAATGGTAAGCATCCTATTAGAACAAAGGATAATAGTGAACAGAAGATGCTACATGCAGTTATGATAACTCTAACTTAACCTATTTAAAGTCCAGACTCTGAAAAATGAGAAGTGGTAAAAGTAAAAGCAATGACTCTGATGACCATACTTTTTGGAGAAGTTTAATTTGTGTGAAAGAATAACCACAGTGAGGATTCTAAAACATCCTAGAAACTATTTCAGCCAGTAAACACTTAATCTTCTCAGAGAGATGTGGTAGCCAAGGGCACCACCAATTTAGAGCTTAAGGCTTCTGTGCAAAATGCAGTATAGAGAAGGATGACAGAAAATTACAAAGAGATCAGTTCACAAAATAGCCCCCATTAAAGCACAAATACTTTGGCTTAGATTCCCTATTAAAATGTGGAGAGGAACATTAATCTATGTAGAGGACACTGAAGGAAGAATAACCAAGAGATGCAAAATGGAATCAATGTTTCTGTAGATCTCTATTCCCATCAAGTGTAACAATGGAAAACTGGGCCTTGGTTGGGCTATTGTGTTCATGGAAATATCAATACACAAAAGCTACTTAATAAATATTTGCTTTATTTGGATCAGATGACATCAATTCAGTCATTCAATTAAAAAACTATTGAGTACCTACTATATTCCAGATACTTTGGTAGCTGCTGGGGATAATAAGAAAAATGTGAAATAGTACCTGCCCTCAAGGAGCTTGCATTCTAACAGGGAAAACTACATGTTAACATACGCACACACACACACACACACACACACGTGTGTATGTATATATATATGTGTATATATATACACATACATACTATATATATATTATATATAGTATATATATACATATATAATTTATAAACAAAAAGTAAATACAAATAATTTTGATGGAAGACATTAGTTGTTGAGGATTTGAGGGGATCAGGAAAGACTTCATGGATGAGGTGGCACTTCATGGTGGTTGGGCTTCAAAGAAAGCCAGAGTTTCTAAGAAGTGAGGAGTACCAGGGGCAGCTAGGCAGCCAACTGGGTAGAGCAACGGCCCTGAAGTCAGGAGTACCTGAGTTCAAATCCAGCCACAGACCAAACACTTGACACTTACTAGCTGTGTGACCCTGGGCAAGTCACTTACTCCCAATTGCCTAAAAAATAAAAAAAATTAAAAAAGTGAGGAGTGCCTTCAAAGCTTGGAAAACTACCTGTTCAAAGTCATAGAAATATGGGAGATGGAATGTTGTATGTGAGGAAAAGAAAAGAAAGTTAGTATGGGTGGATTGTAGAATTCATGAAGGGCGTGCATGAATAATACATTGATGAAGTCAATGAATGAAAAAAAAAAAACATTATGTGCCAAGCACCATGTTAAGTGCTGTAAACACAAATACAAAGGCAAAGATAGTCCCTGACATTAAAAATCTCTAATTTTGATGGGGAAAGTACCAGATACTGGGGAATGATGGTCAGGGAGGGAGCAGAATAGACAATGGGGCCATAGGACAATAGGATAACACACCCCATTCAGGAATAGGATTGGGGCAGAATTGGTCTGATAATCACAGTAAAATGTGCATACCCTTTGACCCAGCAATAGCACTTCTGTATCACAGAGATCATACAAATGCGGAAAAGACCCACATGTACAAAAATATTTATAGCAGCTCTTTTTGTGGTGGCAAAGAACTGGAAATTGAGAGGATGCCCATCAATTGGGGAATGGCTGAGCAAATTATGGTATATGAATGTAATGGAATACTATTGTGCTATGAGAAATGATAAGCAGGAGGACTTCAGAAAAACCTGGAAAGACTTGTGTGTGCTGATGCTGAGTGAAGTCAGTAGAACCAGGAGATCATTATACACAGTAACAGCCATGTTGTGTGATGAATAACTTTGATAGACTTAGCCCTTCTCAGCTATGCAAGGATCTAAGGCATCTCCAAAAGTCTCATGATAGAAAATGCTATCCACATCCAAAGAAAGAACTATGGAGTTTGAATGCAGATGGAAGCATACTATTTGCTATTTTTTCTTCTGTTTTGTTTTGTTTTCTCTTTCTTGCAGTTCCTCCTATTGGTTCTAATTCTTCCTTACAACATCACTAATGTGGAAATATATTTAGTAGGAATGTGTATGTGTAGCCTATATCAGATTGCATGCTGTCTTGGGGAGAGAGGGAGATAAATATTTAAAATTCAAAAGCTTATGAAGAGTGATTGTTGATAAATTAAAATAAATTAATTTTTAAAAAATCACAGTTCCAGAATTAGAGGGTGGTGGGGCAGAAGAGGTTTGATTGAAGAGTCAAAGTAGTTGGTAAGTCCATGGAGGAGATGTAAGGAGAATAGTAAATGAAGTAAAGCACAACTGGGATTTTCCTGACAAAGAGAGTTAGGAGAAGTAGTTACAAATCAGGACAGTAGGACCCTGGGGTGGACGTTGTAGAGATGGAAGTGTTGAAACCTACCGGGTATGGTCTGTGGTGTGGGTTGTAAAACAGTTAGTGAGGCTCTGGAGGAAATGGCCTGAGAGTAATAAACCTGAAAAGGTATTCACATAATGTTGAAGAGTGGGCTATTTTTAATCATTTCACATCCTCTTCATTAACACAACCAAAGCAAGAAAACAGGACAAGAAATAAAAATGCCTGTCTGAGTGATAGTGATTGCAAACAAAACAGTGTAGCTTGATCCAAGAGGACCCAGAGTTTCCCAGAAATAAGAAATGCTAATTACCCACACAACCTAGATTTATCAATGTTGGCTTTACTTTTTAATAACTGAAGTGGTTATTTTGCTTTACTTTTCCTTCTAAATTGTTCATTGTACTTCTTGTTCTTCTTGTATTTGATGTGGCCAATAAAATATTTCTGTTTATGTTTCAATGGGGTTTGTCTAGGGTATTTAACTTACTGAAATCAGAGAAACATAAATTAATTTCCATTAATATAGTACTCATGTAAAAGGAAAGAAAGAAAGTGAATAAAACATATCCTACACTTTAAACTATAACCATCAAGGTAGATGGCAACATATAATAATAATGAAAGCAACAGCTTAAAATCAAAGGATGATAAGCAACCCCTAGTTGTCTCCTGCAGCTTTTCCCTCCATCTTCTAGTGACAATGAGCTTTAACCTCAGAAGCATAGCCCTTGGCCCTGCCCCTTCTCAGGGGATAAGATGTAAAGGGAGAGATAGAAGGAACATTGCAGAATCATCTAATATTACAGCTAGAAAGGAACTTAGGAAAAACAGAGTTTGAAACATTCATTGTATACCTATGGATGTTGGACAGTGAGGTGGAATAGTGGAGTCAGGAAGACTGAGTTCAAATCTTTTCTCAGACATTTACTAGCTCTGTGACCCTGGTCAAGTGACTTAATCTTGTTTGTCTCAGCTTTTTCAACTTTAAAATGAGCTGGAGAACAAAATGGCAAACCACTCCAGTGTCTTTGCCAAGAAAACACCAGAATGAGGCCACAAATGGTCACTGAAATGACTGAACAACGACAAAAACACCTATGGAAACTGAGGTCCAAAGAGTTTAAGTGACTGCTTGTGCAAAGTTACATTGGGGGTACAATATGGTATGGTGAAAAGAGTAGAGGGTGTTGATCACTTCAAATGCCATTTTTCCTCTACTTAATACTTGTTGGAACTTGGGTGAATCATATTATCTTTATGGCCTTAGTTTCCTGATCTGTAAAATAAAGGGATTAGGCAATGTTTAAGGTCCTAAAGCCTATAGATTTAAAAATGAAAGTGTTCAGCTAGTTCAATACTCTTATTTTGTACTTGCAGAAACTGAGGTCAAGAAATATGAAGTGAATAGTGTAGGGTCACATAGAGAATGTCTGAGGTAGGATTTAAACTCAAAGGACCCTCGAAAGCAGATCCAGTGTTTTGTTTTGTTTTGTTTTGTTTTTTATGGTAACACATTGCCCCTCTAAATCCATGACTATGACTAACATATCTGGTAAATGTCAGGGCTAGGAACTAAATTCAGATCTTCTGATTCCAAGTCCAGCATTCTTTAGTTTACCCTGTTGCAACAGCCATGACCAATGTCCTAGAAAGAATTTCCACTGAACTACTTCCATGGAAGTTCTTCAATCAAGCTCCAGATGAATAAACAGATCCTGTATCATAATTTACATTCTGATACTTTAGGCCGTTAGGGAGTGCAACATGTGGTTCAAACGATGAGCAGAGCAGTATGTTAAATAACATAAACAACAGATTTCCCCACTAGCCAATACTGAATATATGGCTCTTCTGTGAGGACTCATCTTCTATATGAACATTTCTGAGATATCTTGGACATTGAAGCCTCTTACAACAGAAGAAGACAGTACCCACATCCTGCTAACAAATCTACTAAACCAGCATAAAACAGTGGCAAGATCACTGACATGAGTAGCCAATATAGCTAAGTAGGAGGGAAAAATAAAGTGAATTTCCTCAATACAACTCTTCCATAAATGTCTAGAAAGTGCACCACACTGAGTCCAGATCGGGAAATCAAAAGGGAAGGAAGAAGGAAGGAAGGAAGGAAGGAAGGAAGGAAGGAAGGAAGGAAGGAAGGAAGGAAGGAAGGAAGGAAACAGTGATTCATATTTTCAATTCAGGTCAACATAGGGAGATAGAAAGAAATGTTGGACACTGAGGAGAAGATCTGACCAGAAGTAAATGACACGGAACATTCTAGTCCATAGGAACTGAAAGAAGACCAGTACTATTCACCATGCCAAGATGATGTCCCAGACCCATATAGGAAGACCTCAACCTGGTGTAGGCTGTGGGAACAGGTGCAAATTGGCAGCTCTGTCATTTACTACCCGGTTCCAGGTCCCAGATCTAGGTCTAAGTGAGGGGAGGATCTGCTCCTGTGAGTGTTATTTCAAGGTAAGGGGAGTTCATGGGCCCTAGGCTATATGGACTGAGCAAGGAACAAGTTTAGAAGCAAGCAGCAGCTGTGATTCAGAGATCAGTGGCCAAGCAAGTTTCAGTTCCAGCTTCCAGCCCAGTCTGAAGCCTGCAGCAGAATAAACAGGGCAGGAATCCCACACCAAAGGGTAGCCTGCAGTCCTATTACTCTGAACCTAAAGAGCTTTCCAGATGGCTGATAGTGTCTGAGTCTAGCAGCAAAGCCTGCAGTTTCCAACTAGAAGCAAGCCAGAAGTGTTAAGCAGACCCAAATCCAGGTCAGGAATTTGCAGAGAGCTCACTCCAGGAGGGGAGTGATCAGACTTTGCCCTGGATCAGAACACTTTGGAAGTACTGACGACTTGCAGATCCCCAGTATGGGCTGTCCCTGAGCTCCTGCAATAACACAAAAGGTCCCAAAACTGCAGAAGGACCCAAAAGGACAAAAGTTCAACCCAGATATTCTCTCCAGAAGAGGACAGAGACCTGCCCCAACATAAAGTCTAGAGTCAGGAAGTATGCTAGGTGAGGACCCAGTAAAAGACTCTGAGAAGAAGTGATTCTGCAAATTACTTAACCTTTCCCAGCCTCTGATTCTGTAAAATAAGGAGGTTGATCTACATAATCTCTGTGGTGATTACAAGTCTAAATCTTATAAACCTTCTTTGAAGTTTTATTTATTGTCTACGCCACAGAGTGAAGTATTGGACAACACAAAATTCAAAGGAGTTGGATAAGAAAGCAATGTGTTAAGTCTTTAGATTTCCTTTTATTAAGCTCCTATTTATTAGGCTTTGGGGATTTTTACACTGAGATCTGCACAATAAGAAAATAAATTGAATGAAAGGAAGAAAAAAAGGAATGAAAGAATGAATGAACTGAGATGTCAGTCCAATTGATCTTAGTGGACTTTCTAAATAAATAATTCAATCTTGGAGTCACTGGTCTCTACAAAGAAAATGGTTCACGAAAGAGGAGTGTGCTCTATGCTCCAATGCACTATGCTTTATGCAATCAACTTCTGTTTCCCTGCCCCTATTCTCTTCTCCTCATCCAGACCCTATGGTTCTTATCTTTTTTTAACTCCCCATTAAAGATCCCATCCCTGAGCTTAGAGTTGGTTTTGCTTATGACTAATCCTCCCCTGAATCTACCCTCCCTCTTCATTACCCCTTTGCACTCTCCCATTTATTCTATTTCTGTGGAGTTGAATGCATTTCTACATGAAACTCACTCTCTCTCTCTCTCTCTCTCTCTCTCTCTCTCTCTCTCTCTCTCTCTCTCTCTCACCCTCACCATGCTTTGACCATCTTAGATGAAAGTGAGGTTCAAGTGACACTTGCTCCACCCATTCCTTCCTTATTGGCATAGACTTCTACTTATCACATTCTGCATTATATTTCTATATCACTACTTGGTCTGTAGGTCATCTTAGATTTTTGTTAGACTCATTGTTGGGGGAGGGGAGCTAAACTATGATGTTTGTTTTTCTTCATCTTTTTCTCTTCATCTTTGCTTGTATTTTCCAATCCCTCACCCCACTGAAGTATTTTGAATGAGGGCCTGGCACAATCATACCTGCTAATTAAAAAATTACACTTTCAGTAGCATGAAGGATGGATTGAAAGATGAAGAGACTAGAGAAAAGAAACCCAGTTAGGAAACAATTACAATAGTTCCAGGACTTGAACTAGGGTTTTATCAGACAGAAGGAAAGGAAATGATTGATGTGAGAAGTATTATGGAGTAATCATTAGGCCTTGACAGCTGATTGGATATGGAAGAGCTAAAGAGAGAAAAGACTCAAAGATGACTCAGGTTATGCTCCTAGGTGACAGAGTAAGAGCTTTGGGGAGAGGGGTGGGAAGTTTTGGGGCAAAATATAAATTAAATTTGGAATATGTTGAGTTTGACATGCTTATAGGACATTAAGGTGGACATTTTAAACAAATAGAGTTAGAAATTGGATTGGAGTTCAATAGAAGTTGGGGCTGGATGCAGAAATTTGGGAGTCATATGCCCCATGATAATAACTAAAAGCATGAACTAATGAAAAATATGTGGTGACATATCAGAGAAAAAATAGTTCAGAGTCTTCAAGGTTCCCACATTTAGGAGAAAGATTATTTAGAAAAAAATAGTATAGGTGATTGGAGAGACAGGAGAACAATGAAAACTGTGATATTTGATGGATAGGTTTGGGAAGTCGTGGGATGGAGTTGGACTTTTAAGGCCCTGTTGGTTTTGTATTGGTAAAAGGAAGTGGAAAAGGGCATTTTAAATGTGAAAAAAATAACACAAATAAAGACACAGAGTAGAGATAATGAGCTTGATGTGGCAGGGGAACAGGAATAAAGTTGGCCTGATTGAAATAAAGGGTTTGTCCTAAGGTGCAGGGCAAGATAAGATTGGATCAGTAGGCTGAAGTCGCTTGGAAGATGGCCTTGCACATCAAACTAATAATTTGGTCCTGGAAGTCCTTTGGGTAGGATCAGATTCTCTGCTTCCTTTGTATTCCCCACAATTCAATTCATGGGTACAAAAATTTGTGTCTATTAGGGTTCAGGTGCAATGCTCGATGCTGTGTATATAAAGACAGAAATGAAAATGGTCCCAACCTTCAACAAACTTCAAATTCTACCTGAATACTCAAAGAAGTAAATATACAATACAGACAAAAGTAAATGCAATCTAATTGTCTTGAGGGTGCCAATAATTGTGAAATCAGGAAAATCCTTAAATGAGAACTGACATTTGAGCAAACACTCAAAGGCAACTAGAGATGCTAAAAGATGGAAATGAAGAGGGAGAACATTCCAGGTATGGGGGCAGTTTGTGCAAAAGCATGGAGATGGAAAACAGAGTTGTGCCTATAGACAGGCATACAATAAGTGCCTTACAAATTCTTGCTGAAAATCAATGCTACAATTATGGTTTTTACCAACAATTTATCATGCTAACTGTACTGTATGTATATAGCAATTGTATCATGCTATATGTAATGATTTTTGTTTTTCTTGCCTTCTCATTGAGTGGAGAATGAGGCAAAGAAAGGGAAAGAATTTGGAACTAAAAAAAATGAAAAAGTCTCTGTGTTTAGAAAAAAATGAAAAAAATACTTTAAAAAAAAAGAAAAAATCCCAACAACCCACTAATTGTTTCATGCCATGTATGTGCTTCTGCTTCTATGAGCTAGAATATTCTACCACTTTATTTTTGAAGTTTTACAAGGCAACATGTGTAGTATATAGAGTCTGAAACTGGATCAGGAAGAACTGACTATGACCCTGGGCAAGTGATTTCACCTGTCAGTGCCTCAGGTAACTATCTAATACAGGGGTGGGGAACCTGTGGCCTCAAGGCCACATGTGACCCTCTAGGTCCTCAAGTGCTGCTCTTTGAGGTCCCTAAAAGAATTTGTTCTGTGAAGTTTGGATTGAGTCAAAGGGCTGCACTTGAGGACATAGAGGGCCTCATGTGGCCTCAAGTCCACCCCTGGTGTAATACTACAAGTGAAAAGAAGATACTGTTACATATTAATAGAGGAAGTTCTTCATTGGGAGCTCCGTAAAATCATTGTTCCAGTCAAAAAAACTGCACTTAACAGACTTAAGAACTAAACACCATTTAAATATACATTAAGTATGAGGGGAAAGTCCAAAATACTTATTCTAATCATGAGAGCTAATCCTTACATCGATGTAGGAAGAATGCTTCTCAAAGTGCTGCCATCTCTACTAACTCACTAACAACCCACGGAATTTTTAGAGTGCTTTGAAGTTCTCAAGAGTTCCACTTCCCTGAGCCAAGATGGCAGAGTGAAAAGGCAGCAGCTCTCACTCTCCCCTGTCAACCTCTGAAAACCCAGGAAAAAACCCTGGAACAGCTGAACTAGAAGAAAGACAGGGAGCAGCAGTGCAGCAGCCCAGCAAACAGGTCTCCCAGTGCCTCAGCAAAAATGAGGGAGGCAGAACTACAAGGGGCCCCAGGCTGATAAGTACCCTGTGGCATTCTGAAAGGAGGTGAAGAAAACAACCTAAAGGTTTCCTAAAGCCCCAGCCTTGCTGGTTCCAGCCAAACACCAGGTGAGCTGTTGGAGCCCTGCAGCCTCCAATTGTGAAGAAATCCTGAAGCACAGGTGGTAGAACAGGCAAACACCAACACCTGGACCTCTGAGTGCCTCAGTGGGGCAGGGGGACCTGGTGGAAACCAGCTCAGAAAACCACCAGGTGCCTGGGCACTCCACCACAAAGGAATCTCCCAGTGCATTAGCAGAAACAAGGGAGACAACACTGCAGGGGGCCCCAGGCAGATAAACACCCTGCATCATCCATCTAAAAGGAGCTGAAGAAAGCTAAAGGAAAGGAAAAGCAGGCAACCTAGAATTGCCTGAAAGTTCCAGCCTTGCTGATTCCAGCCCAACATGAGGTAAGCTGCCAGAAACCTACAGCCTCCAATTGCCAACATAAGAGGCCCCAGCACACAAAGCCAGTGACCAAGACCTAGGCTCCCAACACAAGAAGCTTGGGTCAGTGCCCTCTGTTCCCCAGCAGGAGAGCTCAATCTCTTTAAAGGCCAGGGAATAAAGAAACACCGTAAGTAAAAGGAAACATACCATAGATTCATTATGAGAAGAGTGAAGATCAAGACAGAAATTCTGAAGAGGACAACATTGTCAACAAACCCACATCTGCAACAACAAAAGGGAATATGAACTGGTCTGAAGCCCAAAAAGCCTTCTTAGAAGAGCTCAAGAAGGATTTTAATAGTCAAATGAGAGAGGTAGAAGAGTCCTTCAAAAATACAATTGGCCAATTGGAAAAAAAATACACTGAAGAAAACAAGTCCCTAAAAAACACAATTGACCAATTGAAGAAGGAAGTACAAAAACTAACAGGAGAAAACAATTTGTTAAAAACCTAGAATTGGACAAATGGAAACTAATATCTCTATGAGAGAGCAAGAATCAGTCAAACAGAAACAAAAAAATGAAAAAAAATTGATGAAAACGTAAAATACATCATTGGTAAAACAACCAACCTGGAAAATTGATTCAGGAGAGACAATTTAAAAATTATAGGACTACCTGAAAATCATGATGAAAAAAAGAGCCTGGACAGTATCTTTCAGGAAATCATAAAGGAAAACTGCCCTGAAGTCCTAGAACCAGAAGGGAAAATAACCATAGAAAGAATCCACTGATCACCACCTGAAAGAGATCCCAAATTGACAATGCCAAGGAATATAACAGCAAAATTCCAAAATTACCAGATGAAGGAGAAGGTGCTGCAAACAGCCAGAAAGAAACAATTTAAATATCATGGAACCACAGTCAGGATTACACAGGACCTTGTAGTCTCTACATTAAAAGACCGCATGGAGCATGATATTCTATAAGGCAAAGGAGCTTGGAATGCAGCCAAGGATCAACTACCCAGCAAAAATGAGCATCATTTTTCAAGGAAGGAGATGGATATTCAACGAAATAGGAGACTTCCAAACTTTCCTGATAAAAAGACCAGAGCTCAAAAAAAATTTGATCTTCAAGTACAGGACTCAAGAAGGACAAAAAAGGTAAACGGGACAGAAAGACACAATATGTTGTTAACGGGGGGAATGGAGGTGCTGTTTAAAACCCTACAAGGGAATATGACACTTGCAACCCTTGAGAACTGTATTGTTATTATACCATGTTAAAGGAGTATACATAAAGAGGGTGGATATTAGTTGACTTTGATGTAATGATAAAAAAAAATCTAATCAAGTGGGTTAAATGGATCCAAATAAGTGGATCAATCTGATCTTAGAAAATGTACTGAGAAAGGAGGAGGCAGACAAGGGTAAATTACATTACAGGAAAAGACACAAAATCCTATTACAGCAGAGGGAAAGAAGGGGGGAGCATTGTTTGAACCTTACTCTCATCAGATTTGGCTCAAGAAGGGCATAACATAATCAGTTAGGTATAGAAATCTAACTTGCCCTATAGGCAGTAGGAGGGAAAAGGGGAAAGAAAAGGGAGGGAAAGAAGGGAGGGAAGAAGCAGTAAGAGTAAAGGGGAAGAAAAGGGAAAGGATAATAAAAGGGAGGAGGGACTGAAGGGGTGGTCAAAAGCAAAACACTAGTGAAGGGGGAAAGAAAAAAGGAGAAAGAAAAGCATAAAGGGGGGAAAGGATGGAGAAAAAGACACAGATAGTAATCATAACTGTGAATGTGAATGGGATGAACTCTCCCATAAAATGGAAAGGATTGCAGAATGGATTAAAAACCATAATCCTACAATATGTTGTTTACAGGAAACACATTTGAAAAAGAGTGACACATACAGGGTAAAGGTAAAAGGCTGGAGCAGAATATATTATTCAGCTGAAGTAAAAAAAGCAGGGTAGCAATCCTGATCTCAGACAAAGCAAAAGCAAAAATAGATCTAATCAAAAGAGATAAGGAAGGAAACTACATCCTGCTAAAAGGCACCATAGACAATGAAGTAATATCATTACTAAACATATATGCACCAAATGGTATAGCATCCAAATTCTTAGGAGAAGTTCAGGGAGTTACAGGAAGAAATAGACAGCAAAACTATACTAGTGGGGACCTGAACCTCCCTCTCGCACTAGATAAATCTAACCACAAAATAAACAAGAAAGAAGTTAAGGAGGTGAATAGAACATTAGAAAAGTTAGGTATGATAGACCTCTGGAGAAACTGAATGGGGATAGAAAGGAATATACTTTTTTCTCAGCAGTACATGGCACATACACAAAAATTGACCATGTACTAGGGCATAAAAACCTCACAATCCAATGCAGAAAGGCAGAAATATTAAATCCATCCTTTTCAGATCATGATGCAATAAAAATTATATGTAATAAAGGGCCATGGAAAGATAGACTAAAAAATAATTGGAAACTAAATAATCTAATCCTAAAAAATGATTGGGTCAAACAACAAATCATAGAAACAATCAATAATTTCATTCAAGAGAATGACAATAATGAGACAACATACCAAAACCTATGGGATGCAGCGAAAGCAGTTCTTAGGGGAAGTTTTATATCTCTAAATGCTTACATAAATAAAATAGAAAAAGAGGAGATTAATGAATTGGGCATACAACTAAAAAAACTAGAAAAAGAACAATTAAAAATCCTCAACTAAACACAAATTAGAAATATTGAAAACCAAAGGAAAAATTAAAATTGAAATTAAGAAAACTATTGAACTAATAAATAAAACTAAGAGCTGGTTTTATGAAAAAACCAATAAAATAGATAACCTTTGGTTAATTTAATTAAAAAAAGAAAGAAGAAAACCAAATTACTAGTATCAAGAATGAAAAGGAGGAAGCTACCACCAAGGAAGAGGAAATTAAAACAGTAATTAGGAATTATTTTGCCCAAGTATATGCCAATGAATTTGACAATCTTAGTGAAATGGATACATATTTATAAAAATATAAATTGCCCAGATTAACGAAGAGGAAGTAAAATACTTAAATAACCCCATCTCAGAAAAAGAAATTGAACAAGCCATTGATGAACTCCCTAGGAAAAAATCTCCAGGGCCAGATGGTTTTACATGCGAGTTCTATCAAACATTTAAAGAACTATTAATTTCAATATTTTATAGACTATTTGGGAAAATAGGTGAATAAGGGGTCTTACCAAATTCTTTTTTTATGATACAAATATGGTGTTGATACCTAAACCAGGAAGACTGAAAATAGAGAAAGAAAATTTTAGACCAACTTCTCTAATGAATATAGATGCAAAAATTTTAAACAAAATACTAACAAATAGATTGCAGCAACTTATCACAAGAATAATACACTATGACCAGGTAGGATTTATACCAGGAATACAGGGTTGGTTCAATATTAGGAAAACTATCAGCATCATTGAGCATATCAACACTAAAACCAACAGAAACGACATGATCATCTCAATAGATGCAGAAAAAGCTTTTGATCAAATACAACACCCATTCCTATTAAAAGCACTAGAAAGCATAGATATAAATGGAGTCTTCCTTAAAATAATAAATAGCATGTATCTAAAACCTTCAGCAAGCATTATATGTAATGGGGACAGGCTAGAAGCATTTCCAATAAGATTGGGGGTGAAACAAGGATGTCCATTATCACCACTGTTATTCAATATTGTACTGGAAACCTTAGCTTTAGCAATAAGAGAAGAAAAAGAAATTGAAGGCATTAGAATATGCAAAGAAGAAACAAAGCTATCACTCCTTGCAGATGACATGATGATATACTTAGAGAATCCCAGAGAATCAAGTAAAAAACTACTTGAAACAATAAACAACTTTAGCAAAGTTGCAGGCTATAAAATAAACCCACATAAATCATCAGCATTTCTATATATTACCAACAAAGCCCAACAGCAAGAGATAGAAAGAGAAATCCCATTTAAACTTACTGTAGACATTATAAAATATTTAGGAGTCTACCTCCGAAACAAACCCAGGAACTCTATGAACACAATTACAAAACACTTTTCACACAAATAAAATCAGATCTAAATAATTGGAAAAACATCAGTTGCTCATGGGTAGGCCGAGCTAATATAATAAAAATGACAATCCTACCTAAGCTAATTTACTTATTCAGTGCCATACCAATCAAACTACCAAAAAATTATTTTATAGAGTTAGAAAAAATAATAACAAGATTCATTTGGAAAAACAAAAGGTCCAGAATATCAAAGGAACTAATGAAAAGAAATGCAGGGGAAGGTGGCCTAGCAATTCCAGATCTTAAATTGTATTATAAAGCAGCAATCATCAAAACTGCTTGGTACTGGCTAAGAAATAGGGAGGTGGATCAGTGGAATAGGTTAAATATGCAAGACACAGTAGTCAATGACTATAGTAATCTATTATTTGATAAACCCAAAGACCCCAGCTTCTTCTGGGATAAGAACCCACTCTTTGAAAAAAACTGCTGGGAAAACTGGAAAAGAGTATGGCAGAAACTAGGCATAGACCCAAATCTCACACCATATACCAAAATAAAGTCAAAATGGGTTCATGACTTAGATATAAAGGCTGATAATAAGTAAACTGGGAGAACAAGGAATAGTTTACCTATCAGATCTATGGAGAACAGAAGAATTCATGACCAAACAGGAGATAGAGAACATTATGAAAAGCAAAATGGATAATTTTGATTACATTAAATGGAAAAGTTTTTGCACAAACAAAGCCAATGCAACTAAGATTAGAAGGAAGGTAGAAAATTGGGAAAGAATTTTTACAACCAGTCTCTCTGATAAAGGCCTCATTTCTAAAATATATAGAGAATTAAGACAAATTTATAAGAATACAAGCCATTCCCCAATTGATAAATGGTCAAAGGATATGAACAGACAGTTCTCAGATGAAGAAATTAAAGCCATCTATAGTCATATGAAAAAATGCTCTAAATCGTTATTGATTAGAGAAATGCAAATCAAAACAACTCTGAGGTACCACATCACACCTATCAGATTGGCCAACATGACAAAACAGGAAAATGATAAATGTTGGAGAGGATGTGGGAAAATTGGAACACTAATACATTGTTGGTGGAGTTTTGAAATGATCCAACCATTTTGGAGTACAATTTGGAACTATGTCCAAAGGGCTACAAAAATGTGCATACCCTTTGATCCAGCAATAGCACTTCTAGGGCTATATCCCAAAGAGATCAAACAAATGGGAAACAGACCCACATGTACAAAAATATTCATAGCAGCTCTTTTTGTGGTGGCAAAGAATTGGAAATTGAGAGGATGCCCATCAATTGGGGAATGGCTGAGCAAGTTGTGGTATATGAATGTAATGGAATACTATTGTGCTATACGAAATGATGAACAGACTGACTTCAGAAAAACCTGGAAAGACTTATATGGTCTAATGCTGAGTGAAGTGAGCAGAACCAAGAGGATAACAGCCAGGTTATGCGATGACTAATAGTGTTAAACTGAACCCTTCTCAGCATTACAAGGATCTAAGACATCTCCAGAGGCCTCGGATGGAAAATGCTGTCCACATCCAAAGAAAGAACTATGGAAGTCGAATCGCTATCACTTATTTTTACCTTCTGTTGAGTTTTGTTTCATCTTTCTGATGGTTCCTCCTATTGGTTTTAATTTTTACTTACAACTTCACTAATGTGAAAATATGTTTAATGGGTATGTAAATGTAAAGCCTATATCAGATTGTGTCCATCTTGGGGGGGGGGGAGGAAGAGGGAGAAAAATTTTCAACTCAAAAGCATATGGAAGTGATTGTTGATAAATCAATAAATTAATAAAATTAAATAAAATTAAAAAAATAAAATAACCCTTTCTGTGCAATGGCATAAAGACACTGACATTACCTACCTCACAGTATTGTTGAGAGGAAAGCACTATGTAAGATGCAAATTAATATGTTTTTCTTTTTTTTTGTATTGGAGATGTGATTTTATTGGTATAGGGAACTTCTGGTGAGCAAGCTCCCTTTGCTGCATCACAACCTGTGCTGCATCTGATAATCTCAGAGTTGCCTCTAGCCTTGAGAGGTTAAGTGACTATGTCAGTGTATACCAGAAACAGCAAATGAACCTGGGTCTTCCTGTCTTCATGATGTTGCCTAGCTCCCTTTATTCAATACTGCCTCTCAGTAATGACTTGATGTCATCACCATCATCATCAATATCATCATTACCATCATCATTATTATCATTTAGTTCTTCTCATCTTTAGGTTTTAATGGTGCTCAGATAAAAACAGTCCTGGAACAACATGAAGTATATTAAAGTTCTTTGTAATAATAAAATGCTATATAAATGATGATTATTATTACTATTAATTTAATAATGTTCAGTATTATATAATCTGTTGTATAGGTAGATAGAAATTATTTTTTACTTGATAAAAGATTAGGGATGCATCCTTTTGTTATTAAAGGTTCCTTTTCTGTAGACTTCTTGAAATCATCTTGGATTGGTTCTAACAGAGCTAAAGCAAGACAATGGGGATAATAATCTCAGCATTTTGAGTATTCTTCACTCCATGTAGTTCAGAGGTATGAGTATTTGGTATAGCAACCACTATTAAAAACATTGCTGTAAGGGGCAGCTAGGTGGCACAGTGAATAGAGCTCTGGCCTTGGAGTCAAGGACCTGAGTTCAAATCCAGACTCAGATACTTAACACTTACTAGCTGTGTGACCTTGGGCAAGTCACTTAACCCCGATTGCCTAAGCAAAAACAAAACAAAACCCAAAAAACCAAACAAAAACATTGCTGTAAAAATTTTATAGGTCTGGGTAATAATGGGTGATAGTTTAGTCTTTGATAATTTTGTTTCTAGGATAGTTTATGTGTTGAATTCTCAAGGATTTTTTGAGGTTTGTAATATATTATTATTAATTATTATTATTATTAAAATAATAAGAGGAACATTCCATTGGATCCAGAAATGTGAATCCACAGCTTTTCAGGACTGAATGAGAAGTTAGACTACTCAGATTCTGTGATCAGAATGGACCTGGAAATGTGGTTTGTTGAATCTTGGATGAGTGGAAGAAACTGTTACCCAACTAATACAACATTTACCAAAAAAAGAAATGAAAAAAAGGAAATCTAATTTCTTTCAGTATGGATGAGGCTTTGGTAAGTTCTTAGTGCTAAGAGAGTTTTTCACTTAGAGTAAGTGGTTGGTTTGGCCCATGGCCACTGTTCTTTGAGGTAGCTTTGACCCAGTTGACTGATTGGCTAGGAAGCAAGATTGCTTGACCTGTGTTGGGATAGTAATGATAATCAGTCTCTACTACCATGAATGCCAACATTGACTATTGGAACTAGAAAAATGTCTTGTTAGGCTAAATGCTCCTCTCTGTTCACAATGTGGCTTTGAGGGCATGAGTTCCTGAAATGCTTATATGTCAAGGAAAGAGCAGAATTCAATAAAATCATATTTGGTAAATAGAATGTGTACAATGTGTGGAGAAATCCAAATGAGGCTCTTTTTTAAAAAAAAGAATGCATAGGGGCACAGCTTTACTCTTCCAGGACAGTGCTTTGTTCGTGTGATATCTATTGAGGACCCTTCTGTGACTAATAGCTCTTGAAAAAAGAAAAAAAAATACTCACCCCCTCAAGACATATATAAATTGCTTTTTTAGACCCTATAAAATTCTAGCTCACACTAAACATAGAACTTCATTCATCATCCTGCAAGTGAGGACTGCCAAAGGAAGCCAGCTCTTCCTGAGTGAAAAGTGGCAACACTCCAGCATTGGCAGAAATCAAATGAATCATTTCCTGCTTTTCATTTTAGATAAATAATCAGAAAGATTGTCTAGATTATGATCCAAAACCCATCTTTTCACAGCTCTGAGAACCTGGAACTCTGCTTCAAGAACCCAAAGTCAGCAACACATTCTTTCTAACAATTTGACTGATGCAATCTGAGGCCAGCTCAGAAGAGCTTAAAATATGATTAAGCAGGTCCATGGAGAAGAATATTCAAGAGTGACAAGACTGAACTAGCCGTACTCTGCACATATGTTCAATAGACTGGTATCATTCTAGGGGGGATGGGAAGGTCCACTGTCCCCTTAGACTCCATAATTCTCTTCCAGCAACTGCTTGGTGCCTAAACTCTACCTTTTCATCTTCATCCTTTTAGCTTTTGTTGTTCAGTCATTTCAGTTGTGTCCAACTCTTTGTGTTGTTCAGACATTTTCTGTTGTGTCTGACTCTTTGTGACCCCATTTAGGGTTTTTCTTAGCAAAGATACTGGAGGGGTTTGCGATTTCCATCTTCAGTTCATTTTACAGATGCTGAGGAAAGCAGGGTTAGGTGACTTGCCCAGGGTCACACAGCTAGTGTCTGTATTGACCCAGCTAGTAGGTAACTGTATTTTAACTCAATAAATGACACTATTGACCCAGCTAGTAAGTGGCTGTATTTGAACTGAGTAAGGTGAGTCTTCCTGCCTTGAGGCTTGACATTCTATTCACTATGCCACATCAAAACCTTCAAGGAAGGAGACACCACCTGAGAATCAATTCTAATTGCTCTACTTAAGCATGGTGGGTCATCTTAAGTATGGCCAGGGTTCACTGGTTGGTAGGACTTGCAGAGAGACAAATTTTAACTCAACGTAGAATTTTTTTAAATTAAAAAAAATCTTGAATATAAAGAGTTGTGCAAAATCAGTCAGTATTTATTAAGTACCTACTATGTGCCAGCACTGTGACAGGCCTGGGTTAAAAAAAAAGCAAAAGACAACTCCTGCCCTCAGGGATCCTACAATATACTAGGGGAGACAAATGCAAACAAATACACGCACCCAAGCTATGTACAGGAGAAACAGGGAATGACAGGGAAGGTACTAGAATTAAGAGGGGTTGGGAAAGGCTTCCTGTAAAAAGGGAGACATTAATTGGAACTTAAAGGAAGCCAGTTGGAGAAAGGTGGCATGAGGTACAGTCAGAAAGAATGTCTGGAGCTGAGAAATGAAGTATCTTGCTCATGGAACAGCCAGAAGGCCAACGTCACTGGTTTGAAGAGTAGCTGTTACAGAATAAGGTATAAGAAGACTGGAAAGTTAGGAGGCGGCTAGGTTATGAAGGGTTCTGAATGCCAAGCAGAGCATTTTGTGTTTGTTCCTAGAGGTCATAGGAAACCAATAGAGTTTATTGAGTAGAGAGAGGGAGGTGACATGGTCAGACCTGTGTTTTAGAAAATCATTTTAGTGACTAAATGGAGACTAGATTGGAGTGGGGAGTGATTTGAGGCAGACAGACCCACAAGCAGGTGATTTCAATAATCCAGGTGTGACGTGATGATGGTCTGCATTAGAGTAATGGCAGTACCAGAGGAGAGAAGGAGGCATATTCAGGGAATGTTGAAAAGGTAAAATTGGTAGACCTTGGTGACAGCTTGGATATGGGGATGGAAGAGAATGAAGAATTCAGTATAACTCCTAGGTTGTTGAGCTTAAGGGATTGGGAGGATGGTGTTGCCCTCTATAGTAATACAGAATGTAGGAGCAGGGAGGGTTTGGGGGAAAGAAAACGAATTTTGTTTTGGATATATTGAATTTAAGATGTCTGTGGACATGCAGTACAGGATATCTGAAAAGCAGTTGGAGATGCAAGATTGAAGGTCAGCAGAGAGACTGGGGCAAGAAAGGTAAATTTGAGGCAGTAATTAGATCCGTGGAGCTCACGAGTTCACCAAATGGAGTAGTATAGAGACAGAAGAGAAGAGACCCAGGAAAGAATCCTGGAACTGAGGTTAAAAGGTATGATCTGGAGAAGGATCCAGCAAAGTACATAGAGGAACATTCAGAAAGGTGGGAGGAAAGCCAGGAGAGAGTGGTGTCTAAAAACCTAGAGAGAAGTGAGTATTAAGGAAGAGAGAGTGATCCACAGTGTCAAAAGCTGCAGAGAGGTCAAGGAGAATGAGGATTGAGAGAGTCATTGGAATTGGCAACAAAGAGATCATTAATAGCTTTGGAGAGAGCAGTTTCAGTTGAATGATAAAGTCAGAATCCAGGCTCTAAGGATTAAAAAGAGTGAGAGGAGAGAAAGTTGAGATACATATTTATTATAGATGGCTTTTCAAGAAGTTTGGCTACAAAGGATGGAAGAAATGTAGGACTACAGTTAGAGGGGATGGAAGGGTCAAATGAGGATTTTTTCAGAATAGGAAGACATGGACATGTTTGTAGGCAACAGAAAATACTTGAATAAATAGGAAGGAGAAAATGAAAATAATGAAAGAGTAGGGATGACAGGGGTCACTCTCTTGGAGGAGATGGGATGGAATGGGATCACTGGAACAAATGGAGGGGCTGGCTTTGATAAGGTGAAATGCCACTTCATCACGAGAGATAGGTGAAGGAGGAGAGAGTGGCAGAAGGCACCTGAGTAACAGGAAGAGGAGAGAAGAAGGTGTTAATAGCAAATGACTTCAGTTTTTCCTGTAAAATATGAGGACAGTTTCTCATTCCAAAGGTAAGATAGATGGACTCAGGAGGTGGCAGATTCCTTATTAACACACCTCTTCAAAGAGATCTTGTTAAGGATATTATACAGTCTAAGTATGTGTTGGATAGATTCTGATTTTTTTCCAAGGTTTTTTTTTAGGTAGTTTTTTTATAAGTTCTGAGCTTCTGTGTTTGACTTTCTAACTACGACAACATTGGTAGGACTTGAGTCAAGAATAGGGAAGAAAAAGAAGAGATTAAACTGCTGGCCTCTGCTGTAAGATAAGAGCTTATGGATGTTGTGCATCAGACCTCTCAGACTCTAGACTTTGGACCCTCTCTTACTGCTTAGATTCTGGGAGCTTTATCTTGAAGCTTTGGCTAATCTCCTTGGAACTGACCTATTGCGTACCTTGACATGAAGAATCTGCCAGAGCTTCTTGCTAAGCTAGATCGGTCCTTGGAGCCCTGTCCCATTGTCACCCCAGACACAGGAGAAAAGGGAATGGAAATGATGATCTTAGGATCACAGAATGAGAGCTAACAGGCATCTTAAAAGTCTTTAAGTTGCACCTCCTCATTTTACAGATGGGGAAACTAAGGTATAGTGAGTTTAAGTGAGTTGTTCAGGGTAGAGGGAATGCTGGAGTCAGCTTGAACTAAATCAAGAGAAGCAGTTGTCAGTTTTTAGTGTGAGCATTTATAATATGGCAATTGGAAAATATTACAAATGAGGGCTTTATTTACTGTTTTGTTGATTGTTTAGATTTCAGGAAGTGATGGAGAAAATATCAATAATGCAGGCTAAACCTAAAATTGTATGTTATGTTCATAGTGCTATTTAAATATTTACCAGCACACTGTTGCTAGGATCACAGCAAATAAAAGTGTCTAAGATAGGATTTGAACTCCTGCTTCAAGTTCAGGGTCCTATCCACTACATATTCCCTCTAGGCAGCAAGGTGGTGAAATGGATAGAGCACCGAGCTTGGAAGCAGAAAGACTCAAGTTAAAAAAATCTGGTCCCAGATATTTACTAGCTGTGTGACCCTGGGGAGATTACTTAACATTTGTCTGCCTCAGTTTCCTCAACTGTAAAATGGGGATTATAATAGTACCTACTTTCCTGGGTTGTTGTAAGTCCCAAATGAGAAAATATCTATAAAGCACTCAACACAATGTCTGATACATAGTAGGGGTTTAATGCTTTTTTTCATTCTACCCCACCTTCAGGTTGAGTTGGCAAAGGGAAACATCACTATATGTATTTTGCTTCAGAACAACTACTATTACAGGTAAATTAGTATTACTTGCAATAAATTGCTTGCAAAATGAAAAAAAAATCAGTTTGTCGACTGGGTATTTCAGTTCTGTGAGAGAATTCTCTCTTTTTCCTTTCAATGATCCAGTGTGGTTATGACCTCATCTACTTAAAACAAAAGCATTCCCTGCCCTCAGGGACCTTACTTTCTTAATCTTTTTAAGAGTACCCTATGAATATCTCCTATGGATTATTTTTGTTTTGTAGTTAATATAAAAAGAAAAGGTCAGAAGAATAAATCTAAAAACAGCTGGGCTTAGCTAATCGTCATTCCTCAGCTTTTTTTTTTTACTTTGTTCTTATGGAATTCCAGCTAAATCCCACAGAGCACTTTGTCTTAGATGGAACCATAGTTATAAGAGACTTGAAAGGTCAGCCAGTTCAACCCCCACATTTAACAGGTGAAGCTCAGAAAAATGAAGTGACTTGTCCAGTGTCAAAGCATCTGAGGCCAGAAGAGAAACAAGTTTCCCTCCTAGTTTTAATCTAATTCCATTTCCATTATTTCATGCCACTCTCCAAATAAAGAACTATTGTCATTTTGGGTTCTGAAAATTCTCAGTTTAAATTATGTCCATATTTATGATAATTTTTTTAGGATTTTCTGAATGTTTAAAATTTTTAAAATAATATTTCCCCAAAAAACCTCCAAATGATAATAGCAATCATTATTAGATCAATACTGGTGTGGCTTGCCCAGGGTCACACAGCTATTAAATGTCTGAGACAGGATTTGAACTCATCTTCCTGACTCCAGTGCCCAGCACTCTATCTACTGTGCCACCTGGCTGCACTGACTGATGATAAGTCATACCAAATGGAATTTAGTTCCATAATTTTTCTTGTGGAAGGAAATAGAATATCTGGGCTTCTTACTACTACTACTACCACCACCACCGCCACCACTACTACTACTACTACTACTACTTCTACCACTACCACTAGCATTTATGTTAGCTCTTTAAGATTTGCAAAGTGCTTTACAAATATCTCATCCTCACAACCCACCTTGGGAGGTAGATGCTATTATATTCCCATTTTATAGATGAGAAAACTAAGGTAGACAGTGGTTAAGTTAGAGTTACTATATAAATCTCTTGTATTCTTCTTAATATAATTAACTTCAGTGTTTCTTCTCTCTCCTTTAATGTTTTCTATAAAAGCATGCCATAGTATTTAACTTCTGAAGAAAATGAAATATTCACTAAATATGGAATGTGTAAAATAGCCAAAAGCTCCATGGAACAAAGAATAGATCTGAGTAGTGTGTCTTTCCAAATTTGCTGAGGACTTCATATAGGGCTGATTGCCTTTTCTTTTTTTTTTCCTACTGAAGCATAAGTGAAAATATTTTTATTTCATGAAAAGTCAACACCTTTTTTCTTCCTTGTCCAACTACTAGTTACTTAGAACAACCTTACCTATATACTTCTATGTTTTCATATCAATGCAAGCTGATGTCAGGTGAAAGAAGGGGAAATAAGGTCAACTTTCAATTATTTGTCATAACCAGTGAAGGGACAACATGAATAAAGGAAACCCAAAGATAATTTTCCCTAGTTTTCAATTATTTTTACCTAAAAAACTTTAAAAAAACCCTCCAGATCCTCTAGCAAATACCAACCAATGAATGGACTTGAAGATAGATATTGTCATCCCCAGCATGGCATAACGGTGTTGGGCATGAAGTCAGGAAGACTTGCATTTAAATCTCCCCTCTAACTCTAGCAGTCAGCTAGTCATTTGACTTCTCTATGTCCTAGACATCCTCTTAAGATACAGCTACTAGACTTGTCTATAGAATATAAGCTTCTTCAGAGCAGGAACTCTTTTTATTTATGTTTTTGTGTCTCTAAACTTATTAGATCAGTGCCTCCCACTGAGCAGATGCTTATAAGATAAATGATTGTTGATTGATGGCATAAGGAGTTCTCACCTTAAATTCTTATTATAATCCAGTCACAAATCAGTGTGATTGGATTGCTTCTTCCCAGTAAGTGATGACAACTGAGGAACTCTCAGGACAATGAGATCTATATGGAAATAAAAAAGAACTAATTCAAGCCATATATATTCCTTTGTCTTACTACCATATAATATCAAGTTCTTAGGCATGGGTGGGGAAATGAATCATTGTTATGATAATGGAGAAGAAATAACTGAAGTCTTAAATTATAATTCTGACACTTCCTGACTGTGGGAATTTGGACAAATAATTTTTCTTAGAGCCTCAATTTCACCCTTTATAAAACGGAGGTAAAAATATTCAAACCCCCCACCTTACAGTGTTGAGACAATTAAATCTGATAATCAGACTGAGAACAATGGGTAACCAAAATCCACTGCTATATAACCAAAACCCACTGATATGTATGTGTGTATATACATGTACAAATCATGTATACATATGTAGAGAAATAAATTCCTTTAGTGCCAACCTAACAAACAGTAGATTAAAAAAAAATCTTCCCATTAAGTCCTTTTTCTTCTTATTCAAACTAGTTTATGCATATAAAAGTAGATTCCTGCAAATACTTATTTTTGTGTCCTCTCTCAATAAGTTGGGAGCCAGAAGACTAAGAGCTCTCTTTTCCTGGTTTCTTGACCACTTTGCCTCTCATGCATGTGCAGAACATTGAATGATCAATCACCAATGAAGAGAGCCTTATGCAAATAAGCTTTTAGCTTGGAGTTACATTTGGTAGTATGAAAAAAATGAAAAAAAGAGGTGCATTTAAAAGAGGTTAAAAAGAGAGTGAGAGAACTGAACAAAGAGCTGAGTTAGAAGAATGAATCTGGAATAGAGAAGCTTGGGGAAGTTATACTTCTAGAAAGATTACTGTAGACAAATTTAAGATCATGGAAACCAGAAATAACAGAATATCTAGTTTCAGCTGTCAGGGGCCTTATGCAGTTACAATTGAAGATCTCTTTAAGAACAAGGGAAAATAAAGTCAATGAGCTTGTTAAAAGGTGCCAGGAAGCCCCTTCTCTGAGCAGAGTAAAACTGTCATAGAGGGAATGCAAATTCCATATGGTGGGGAAATTGGCTGCCGACTTGGCCAGCTTGTACTTTCTTACCTGCATTTGACTCATTCATTGTTCAACTTCAGCTTTTATCCTTGTTGACTCCAAGATCATTCCTCTTATAATTATTCTGTGATCTGGAACAACCTATTCAAGATTTACCACAGTTCCATTCTGCTATCTCCACCATACAAGAGCCTGACCTTCAACATTACAGTGCTACTAAGAAGAATAATTTTGGCTTTTATCTGGGAACTTTGCCTGAGAGCTAGTTAAAAGAAACATTTCCCCTTCAGATAAAAGAAAGAGAGAGAAGGGGCTAAGAATGAGTTGGAGACAGAAAAAGGTGGGTGAGTGGAGGGGAGTAGAAGTGAGAAGTAATAAAATAACCCAACTTCTTAAATTAAACAGGACTATGGAACTTCTCTCTGTCCCTATGATATCCAACTAGTTTAATATTTTGTCTTTGAGACCTTACTCTACAGTTAATATGATGATTTAGATGATATTATGGGGAAATTGTTCTGGGGAAAACAAAGGGTCAGAACTGTATACCTAAGGAGATCTTAGACAGATATACATGTACAAATTTTACACATGTGGCAGAGGAAATGAGGAGTGATTACCATGAAGACCCGCAATGGGTGAGGATACCCTCTACAAAATAGACGCTGGGATTATTAGATTAATAAATTCTTGTGATTGATTGGGAAAAAAAGGTTTTTGAAACTTTTTAAAAAAGTAATTGCTTTTAAAAATATTCTCACACTTTGAGTAAGTTTAAATCATGGCCCTGCTAAAAATTTTGATTTTGTTCGAACTTTGGTTAGAAATGTATCTAAATCCTTAACATTTTGCTCACTGTGAAAGCACTAAAAATGAGTGAGGAATTGTAAAACTGCACTTGAGAGCTGCTCTTTAAACAGATACATGAAATATGAGGATATTGTCATTAGAAGCATCAAACTCAATCCAATGCTAGTTTTTTAAATTGGAAAATAACTAATTTTGATCTCTAATATTTAGGAACAAATCCTTAAAATCGTTTTATTAACATGTGTTGATATCTTTTGCCTGACTATTCAGCTCATCATCTGTTACTAGTTGAGATGATTAGATAAAGTAAAGGTTTCTCAAGGATTGGGGAGACATGGGTTTGTTTGAACTCAGGAGGGAAGGACCTGGCAGATAGAAAGAGATTGAATATCAGAGAATAGGGTTTATAGTGTGGTCAGTCTAGTGGAGAAGATAGTATAGTGATCAACCTTATCAAAGAGAGAGCCACACCTTCTTTTGAGATGGGGTGAAAGAAGAGATAATGGGGCAAAATGTCTGAATGATTTGAGTGCAGTGTGGTAGAAGGGAGAAGAAAGAGGGCTCTTGGGGAATAGCTTCATTTTTTCGATGAAATATGAATCAAGGTCTTCAGAAAGTAGATTGGAGGAGAAGGGTGCTATGGAAGTTTTGAGAGGAGACAAGAACATTTGGAATAACTGTTATGGAGATCAGGATAGCAAATTGTTAAAGAGATTTAGAGAAGAGCAGAATGATCATTTGGCTGCATGGAGGGTCCAGTTGAGACTATATGGCATAAATTTGTTGTATATACAATCAGCATAGTTATGTGATTTTCTTTAATTCCTTTGGTATGGTAACCAAGAAGTAACTTTGAAGAACCTAAATGAAAGGTATCATGAGAGAAATGTATAATAGGAAGAGAAGATAATCTGGTCACGTGGAAAGGGCAAATAATGACAGTTGGAGAGCTAGAACAATCCATTGGTATCCTTGTGATGTCAGGAGAAGCTGGTCAAGGCCTCCAGCACATGAGTGGGCCCAGATGATGAAATTATGAGAGGGCAAGGACAAAAGTCACCCAGGATGGACAGACTTGAAAGGGTCATGATCTGCAATGTTGGAAGCAACATCTTTATTGAAGAGATCACAGCTATATTTCAGTACTTGCCCTTTAGCCTTTTTATTCCTCCTCAAAATCTTTAGACCTCTAGCTGGGAGCAGGACCTACCCAGTAGACACCATGTGGTCCTTTCAATCCCCAAGAGGAACACATCCTACCAATAAGTACTTATCCCACACCTGCTTACCTTGAGGTTCTCTGCTCTTGCCTCTCCAACAGACACATATAATTCCTAACACTTTGCCTCAGCACTCTACCTCCACCTGTAAATCAATCATTCAACTAGCATTTATTAAGTGCCTACAATGTGTCAGGCACTGTGCTAAATGTTGCGGATACAAGGAATGGCAAAGAACAAACTTTATCTGCTCTCAAGGGACCCACAGCCTAATGGGAGAGATAACATGCAAATACATTGATGTGCAAATGAGACATATACAGGATAAATTGAGGCTAGTCTCAGAGGGGAGACACTCAGATTACTGCTTAAGGCTCTTAGGCACCATTTGGGCAGCCAATTATGTTTTTAACTGTTTGCTGCACATTTGTTCTCTGTTCCAGTCTGATGCTCATTAACCGGAAGATTAGGAATTTTGGAGGATGATGGATGGGCTCCCCTTCTTCTGCTGACCTGTGTTGATTCCATACAATCCTAGCAGCAAACGTGAATGAGGAAGTAGAACATAGGCAGCTGCTCTAGAAAACAACCATATATTGTGTGTCTCCATCCCCCAGGTGTTATATGTGCTCTGGCCATGTTTGCGCCACTCTTTCATGATAGGAGGTATCTATTCAAGCCCACAGAAAGTCAATTCTTCACTGCGCATTCAAGTAGACCTCAGGTTATAATTTGAACAAATCAACATCCTAAGACTTTGTGTTCCAGAGGTCCAGACATCAGAAGACCTACTCTGTTCAGGCACACCTGAGCCTAAGGAGGAGGAGAAGTCAAAGAAATTCAGGAGAATTAGAGTTGAGAAAAGCACTTAGCAGTTGAGATCATTTATAACCATGAAGAGAGCATTCTTCAAGTGATTCCTGTAAAGCCAGAATCCGACAGGTTGAAAGTGATAGGAGGTAAGTCAATTAAAGCAACAAGTATAGACTACTCTTTATAGATTTTGGCTGTGAAAGGTGTCAAAGAAAAGCAACAACTATATAATACTGTACTCAGGTGTAGTCACAAAACTGCCAGAACCATTTAAAAAGTTTATAATTATTCTAATTTAAGCATTTATGTTTAGAGAAAATGTCTAAGCTGATACAGCCTCCTCATACCCTCAGATATTTTTCTAACACAAGTCATTTTAAAATCAATTTGTAAGATTTGTGAATAAGAAATATTTTATAGTCAAGATTCAGCAAGGAGCCAGATTTAAGCAACAGTTAATTTTGTTTCATTAGGCTGAAAAATAATCACTTAACATTTGGCAAACCCATGGGGAATCATTTTTCTAAAACAATTTAATTCCTCTTTGACCACTCCATTCACAGGTGTTCCCTTCCAGCTGGCCAAAGGTGAACTCAAGAGATCTCCTTAGAGCATAGGAAATGCACCTATTCCTGTTTGGTGAATCAAGCAAAGGCCTTTTCTAGTCACTCCCTTACTTACTTCAAGGGAAGAGCTTTCCTGAACTGATCAATGAGAAAGGGCAGGACATTGTTTCCGAACTGATAGGTAAAGAAATACTGATAAGGTTTCTTTTTTAGATTAGTCCAAAGGCTATAGGTTAAGATAATTTAAAAATGATTTCTTAATATTTGTAAGAGAAGGAAAATCAGGGCAGGAAAGGTAGGTTAGTCTAAAGAGCTTTAAATGCCAGATGGTCATTTATATATTATCCTAAAGGCAATAGGGAGTCATTAAATATTTTTGAGTGGGGGAATGACATCATTGCATCTATGTTTCTGATTTGTCACTAGTTATTAACAAACAGAATAAATATGGAGACCCTTTGTAGTTAATTTTGATGAATTTTGGCTTCCACCTTTGGCCAGTCTGGTCATGTTGTATGTAACTTGAGGTTACTATACATCCTTTTAGATGCAATATGACCACCCTGCTTAAAGGCAATATTTCAAGACAAAGTACTGTGTGTACTCAGAACATCTCACTTTAGAGCATCGAAGTTGGAATTGACTCCAGTAGCATTTTAGTCTGTGGTTCTAGAGATTCCAAAGTTGAGGTTTACTTTGGAACACCATATTTCATGAGTTCCCACAATATTTGCCCTAGGCTAATGAAAAAATGAATGATCATAAATATATTTACTCTGAAGGTATGAAGATATTTCTGGTGAACTTGGAATGAAGATGGGCTTAAATGAAACGGAAGACTTGACTGAAGAGAAAAACCAGGATATTTCTCAAATATGCACTTATGTGATGCAGAAATTCCACTTTCAAAATGTCTGCCATCTATTCAATAGAATCAAAGATGAGTATATGACAGACATGTAGGACTCAAATTGACTTTTCACTGAAAATGCTTAACAAAACACCAAATCCTTAGGCAGTTATTCTCTAGTTAATTGAGCCTTCTGGTTAATTGGACATTAAGCAGAAATTATACTTTGTTTAAGCCATGTTGATTTTTCTGAAACATATGCATCCATTTTTATTGCCTTGAGTCTAATGACTAACTTAATATTTTTTGAGGATGAAAGACCTTGAAGGTCCCCAAGGCTGTCATATGAAGCTTTTCTTCAGTAAAATTTACAATAATTTAAAAAATTGTTCTAACCACTCATTCTGGATAAACAAGGTGGATAAAAACATATTGTAATATCTATAGAAATGTATCTAGATGGGAAGCTGATATAGTTACTGTATCAATACAAATATGTGTATCTGTGCATGTATGTATGTATGTATACACACACACACACATATTTATATATAATATCAATATTATCTCTACCTCTAGGACAGGTTATGTAGACCAGTGATAAGCTCATTTCAGAATTTAGTCATAAGAGGTCCCTGAACTTGATCATATTTGGAAAACATCAAAATACTTTCAAAGATCCTAGATTACTTGCCATTTCAAAAGCTCATCTCTTCAAAACCAATTTTCTCTTGGCAGTATTTTATGGCTGTGAAATATACAACATCATGATCTAGGAAGAACAAAAATTACAAATAATACAAAGATCATTGGAAGATATGTGATAGGCAGAGGTTGGTTACAGCATATCACCAACGGTTGTATGTGCACACATATATATGTGCACATGTGTGTACATGAGAGATAGTATAAAACCATGTAGTACAAGCAAAAGAGGTAGACTAATCATGTAATGAGAATGAGAGACAAAGGTGGATAGCTGGAATATTACCTTCGTAACACCAAGATTTTAAAAGAACCAGAGGAAAGCTTATTTTTTCAGAAAGTAATTTAATTCATTTCTGAGGATTTATAGAAAGATGCAGACATAGGATGAAAGCTGTGGAGGGGTTGTGGGTTGGCATAGGTAGAGGAAGTATTGACTCCATTGTAATCATGGACCCATCAAAGTATTAAATTAACCAGTCATTTAGAAGAGGGAATAATTTAATTTTATTTGGCTCTGAAAGAGAGAACAAGGACCAATGTGTAATAATTGATGGGAGAAAGATTTTAGGTCAACTTCCTAAATAAAAAGAACTGTTCAGAAATGGAATGAGCTTTCTTAGGAGGTATGACTTTTTCATTGCTGGTTAAAACCAATTGTTGACAGTTTTGTGGGGGGAGGGAGTTAAGCTTCTGTTATTGGTTAGATTTGATGAGGTTTTCTTAAGCTGCTTGCATCATGGACCCTTTTAGCAATCTAGTAAAGCCTATGAACTCCTTTTCAGAAAAAAAAATTTTTTTCAGTGCATAAAATAAAATACATATTAGATTACAAAGGAGGCCAGTTTTATTGAAACAGTTATCATTACCCATATCTATATATAAAGTAAATGGATGTAAGGCTAATGACCCCTTAGACTAGATAAACTTTGAAGTCCCTTCCAACTCTCAAATTCTCTGATAAATGAATACGTAAGAGATTAGTAAGATGGGTTTGAAAATATTCTGACTCTAGATTTTCCCTTTGAAAGTTTTGCTTGCTATCAAAACAAATAAAAGAAACCAATGAATCTCTTATTTCATTTATGAACATTTTCTTTCCCTTCTTAAAGTAGAAATCAGTGAAAAATGCATATAATAATTAAAAAATCTCAACTGTTTTACTGTTCTAGTTTGTCAAATTCTGATTAATTATTGAATATAGCACTAAGGTTGTGAATCACCATCCTACAAGCTTTTAAAAAGGTATCTTGGAATTAACATAGAACTAGGAATCTAATTCCCTTTCTGTGAAATCTTCCTGTACTACAGAGTCTCCAATGAAGGCCAAATACATTGTTTATAATCAAGATTTTGAATTCCCTGGGAAGCAATAGATGCCAGATAATTCCAGTTAGTACACATTCCCCTCCCATACACGTGCACATTTACACCATTATAGCATTTCATTTTCTTGAGCCCCCATCAGAGTCAGCTTTTATGATCTTTTATGAAAAGCTCTCCATGCATAGAGAGCCATGTATAGTTTTTGACAGGTCTAACCATCTTCAATTAGAACATTTTTCTTCTGATCTGAAATTTACTAACTCAATTCTTCTTTGAATTCTTTGAGACAAAAAAATCATTCTGGCAGAGAGTATTTTATGCCAAATGTCAGCATGAAGGGAATTTTATGGCTTGGTTATAAACCTCTGAAATTAGGGGGTTGTAATGGAAAGTCTGACCAGTTCCAGTAAGGCAGTCCAGAAATATATTCTTAACACTTAACACATACTATACATGAAATGTATTTTTAACATGGTATATGTTTACTACAGATTAAACACTTAAAAATGGAAAAAAACCACTATGTACTCCAAATGTTTCTTAAATATTTGCTTAATATAGCCAGAACACATTGCGAATTGTAAGACTGAAGAGTACATGGCAAGTGTTTAACTAACATCAAAAGCAGTAAAATGTTTCATTTGAAATGTTAAGGGGGTGATAAAAATGTCATGCAGGATTACAATTTCATGCTATGTAAAACGTCTTTCTAATTAAGGACAAGTCAATGGAGAAAAACTCAATTGATTAAAATCCTGAACTAATGAGCAGAGTTAGCCTGTCCCTGGTCCTGTTCTATTGTCCCTTTGACACAACTTTCTGTGAGATCTGCTTGAGTTCATCTCTTTTGTAGAAAATGGGGTTATAACAAGAGGTTAACTGGGCTGTTTGATGTTAAAAAAAATCTAGTTGTTCTGGGCTACCAGCAAGTCTGCAATTATTCTGATTATTAAAAAAATGGTGCTGTTCAAATGGATATGTATTAGGCTATTTATGCTTATTGCCACTTCATCACTCACATAGAGGGGTCTCTTCCATTAGTCTGTAGCTAGGTCCAGATTAGTATGAACAGTGAATCTGCTGAAGTGGTCACATGTATTCGAACTGGCACTATTTAAAGTCATAATTATGTACAATATAGTAATTGGCTCCCACCCAATGGAAATATGCAGTACAAATTCAAATAATGCGGCCACTTCAGAAGATTCATTCAACACACAGAAAAAAGCAAACCAAATTTTGTTCACAAAGACCTTAAACTCTACTGGGTGGGTGAGGGTTGTAAAAATACATTTATACACCTGCCATGTTATAAATATAAAGCATATACAAATAAATCATAGGGAGCAGGAGGCGTACACTCATACCTGGAGAGGGGGGCAGGGCAGAGAGTAGGAAAGGCAGAGGTGAGGAGGAAAGACATTCCAGGCATTCAAATGCATGGAGGCAGGAAGGTGAATGTGTGCCATTTTGGCTGGAACCTAAGGTACATTCCTTCCTTACCTCTGCCTCATAGAGTGCCTAGATTCCTTCAAGGATCTGTGGGAAATTTTTCTTGACCTAGTTGGTGTTATTTCCTCCTCTTTTTTCTTCTCTTTCAATTGTATTTCCCCAGTCTTTGGGGCATTTAATAAAAACTTGTTAGAATAGGTTGAATTGGAGTAATGTTGCATAAATCTGTAAGATAGTCTAGAGCCAGATTATGAAGGGCTTTAAATGTCAAGGTGAGGGGTTTGTATCTTATTAGGAATAATGAGCCAGTGAATCTTCTTGAGCTATGTAAGGAAAGGACATAGGACTTGCTTTAATAAATATTTCAGTTGTGTGGAGGATAGATCAGGGAGAGGAGAGACTATAAATAGGGATATCAATTAGGAAGCTATTGCTGGTACAAAGGAGACGTGATGAGGATTTGTAGGACCCAAAGTCATGTAAGTGGTAAGTGGCAGAGCCAGCATTTGACTCCACATCCAGCACTCTATCTATTGCCCTGGGCTTTGTGAGTTAGTATTCAGCTTTTTAGCAGTAGGAAGTGATCTCCCTCTTGGAACACCCAAAAAAGAGCCCTTTTCACATTTCTACGCACTTTTACTGATGTCATAACACAAGCTCTGGAAGGCTTGACTAAGGTGGAAAGGCCTGGGGGAAGAAGTGTATGTCAGCCATGAGGGATGGCATTTTTCCCCTTGAGCCTCAGCATCTCATGAAACCTTAGTGAATAGCAGTAGGATTGAGAGTCACATTGGTGGAGGGAATGTGTGCCAAGAGATAAAATTAAAACAGATCCTTAAATCAGTTGATCAATCAATCAGTCAGTCAACATTTATTAAGACCTACGATGTGCCAGGCATTGGCATGTTTTCTTATGCTTTGTATTATATTTACTGATTTACAACCCCTCTCCAAACTGTAAGTTCCTTGAGGACAGGGGCCCTGTCTTATTCCTCTTTGTGTTTCCTTGAATGCCTACCAGAGTCTCATAAATAGTAGCTATTCGGTCAATGATGAATTGGTTGTTGAATTGAATAAGGCATATACTTTCTATGTCTTTTTGTTTGGTCTTATTTGCTTGTCCTATCTTTCCCTCAGTTGCTTCTTAACTCTCTTAGGAAAGAGACTATTTCTTGTAGTTCTTTTGTAGTTTTCTATAGCACCTCATTCAAAGATCATTCATTAAGTACTATCCCATAAATATTTTTTCAATGCAACTTTATTTTCATAATTTAAAAACACACGGATACTTGTTATTAATGATAAACTAGCATGAGACTACTTGCTAGGAATCTGGAAGTATCAGTCTGATATCATATCACAATTCAAATTTTTTTTTTATTTAGGGAATGTAAACACCTCTAGGAAGGGATATTGAAAGGGGAAAGTGGCCCTAGAATCCAAGCAGAAGGGATACTACTTTCTAGGAAACACAACAGTTCTTCAATACTTCCCTGGACATGGGTCAGCTTAACCTGGCTCTGGGTTAGCTCATGCTTGTCTAGATCTTCAAACCCATTACTTACAGTGGTATGAAGCTCTTGCATGTCACAACAGACCTATTGGAACTTGTCCTGTAGGTTGGGCAGCTAGGTGGTGCAGTGGATAGAGCAATGGATCTGGAGTCAGGAAGACCTGAGTTCAAATCTGGCCTCAGACACTTAACTAGCTGCGTCACCTTGGATAAGTCATTTAACCCTGGTTGTATCAGTTCCCTCATTATAAAATGAGCTGGAGAAGGAAATGGCAAACCACTCCAGTATCTTTGCCAAGAAAATCTCAAATGAGGTCTGAAGAATCAGACATGACTGAAAAATAACTGAACTGAATAAATATGTAATAACTAACATTTATATTGCAGTTTAATGTTTACAAAGCACTTTATGTATGTACACATGCATGCATATGTATGTACATGTGTGTATACACATATGTATATGTATGCACATACATATGTATACCTCTATGGGTTTATTGACCATTTAAGTTATATATTGCCTACATGAGTCTATCTAGATGTGGCTCAAATGAAGATATGGATAAATATCTCTAGAATATTTTCCATCCACTCTTCTCCAAAGGAGACTGATTCTTGCCAAGAATGGAGTAGGAGACTAGAGCTAGAAGACTGCCCACTCTGCTTTACCCAGAGAGAACTTGCCAGACTAGAATGATATCTACTTACCTCCATAATATTGTTAGTCTAGGGAAATATTTTAGATCTAAGCTGTGCTCCTGATCGCTATCCCATCATCATCATCGTCATCATCATCATCATCATCATAATCATCATCATTGTCATCATCATCATCACTAACATTTACAGAGTGCCTACTATGTGCCAAGATCTGTGCTAAATGCTTTACAAATATTATCTCATTTATTCACCTGATTCTTAACAGGGAAGGAGTTCCTCAAGCAATGAATCCGAGGCTTGACTCCCTTCTCACCAAATTCCAGTTACACAAAAAACACATTTTGTGGATAGGAAATAAACCCATTGATTTAAGCTGAAAACAAACAGAGATCGGAGAAGGTTTACAGAGGAGAATGTATCAAATAATACACAGTGTGAGTAAGCAGTCCTACTGGCAGTGAAATATCTCAGCCTGAGGCAGTGAGATTCCTAGATCTCACCCTAGGGAAATTTCAGTTTCTTTTGTAGCTCTATGTGGATAAGCACGTGATAGAAATGCCAGTGTCTGGAACTTTGTTTTCTTCTCTCTCAAATCAGGAAGCCAGAAGAAAAAGATCTTTTTTTTTCTTAAGCTCTCACATTTTATAGATAGGAAAACTGAGGTAGTCATAATTTAAATGACTCTGCCCAAGGTTACACAGCTAGTAAATGTCTGTGACAAGATTCATGTGTTTTTGTTATTACAATTCCAGCATTCTGTCCAGTTGACTAACTTTCAAAGTAGTTGTCTCACTGGAGTAGATTTTTTGGAAACACTGCAATTCCTTGCCCAGTACCTACCCTTGGCCTTAATATCCCCAGTAATGCAGAAGTGAAATTTTGCTACAAACATTGCTAAAACATTTTGTCTGAACAAACAACAACAACAACACATTACTAAGGAGTCAGAATGGCAGCTTATTATATTAACAAAACCTCTTAAGATAACTGCTTGAAAATTATTATTCAAAGAAATATTAGTGGCTTCAAAAATGAAGTTAGTTCACTCAGTCCAGCTGGCTCTATCATTAGAAAAATTTGTCTTTCAGAGTTAGTTTGACTATGGGCACTTGGAAATGAATGAAATTGGAATTTATGTAAAGTTTATAATAATTTTGCACCTAAGTGCCATGAACTTGAGTCTCAAATTTGGACATTTTGGAATGTTGACTGCTCTGATATAGAAGTATTTTTAGCATTTGTCTGCATGCTGGGCTTGATGCCCTTGCTGAAATTTTCATTTAGAATTGGGCCATTGCTCACCCCAACTACTTAAATTCATCTCTTCTTGCTCCTTCTCTGGAAACTTTAGTATGTTGTCTGTTTTCTCTCTGATTTTAAGTCCAGATCATAATTACCCAGCTGTTCTACATTTTAAATCCCTCTTCAAATCCAATTTACATACTGTTTCTTCACTCACCACGGATTCCTTTGATGTTACATCTCCCTTGTTTATTCCTATTCTTCCTCATCTCTCGTCAATACACAGGAATTTTATACTAATGAGAATACTTGGGAAATAGACGTGGAATATATAAAAGTGAAGAAACTGGGCAGGCAATGGGGCAACTTTTTGTTGGGAGCAAGGTGTTCCTTAATAAGACAGTCCTTCAGTGTGATGAGAGAGGCTCTGCTTCTTCTTATTCCATTACAGAATGTAAGACCGAGAAGAGGCCTTAACATCTAGAGCACAGAATTGAAAAGGGACTTTAGAGATCATCTAATTCAATGCCCTAGTTCATTTTACAGATAAGGAAAGTTGAGTTATTTACCTAGGGTCACCCAACTAATTAATGACTGATCTGGATTTAGAACTTAATTGTCTTATCTTCTGATTCATTGACCATTCCAACACAATGTAATAATGTCTTTCCTTCCTTAAAACTCTTGTTAGACTAGATAATTCTTAATATTATATGATCAAAGCATCCTTCTCTTGACTGACAACAGAGTATTTTTTTGAATCTTTCATAACTATCTCTCAGCAGAATGCTTTTCCACTTGATATAAAGGCTCTGTAGGCAAGAAATCATGAATGTTCATTTGTATTATATGATGTTAATCTTATTGAGAGTTATAGTCAAATCCTGTTATAACAAATATTGTTAACCCCAAAAATTTACACCAGTAAAAATATTTTAAAGACCTGGCCAGGAGCCTACAGAAACAGGGGATTGTTGATTTCTTTGCAATGAAATTCTCTACTACAAATAATAAATACAAGAAGTACGTTGCTCTAGTCTTAGAGCCATTTGCTATAGTGGAGGTAAAGATTTAATAACTTGCTGTGTGGCATTCACAGATTCAGCAAATTTTATTTTGTCCTTCATGTGCCTAGAACTCACTCTGTTAAGTGAAATAAGGAAACAAGGTATGGTCAGTGAATATCAGGAGTTTACCAACTTGTTTGAGAGACAATGCAGTATACATGATATCTGAAATTTGTACAGTATTTCTTCTGCTAAAATCCTGTTCCAATACCCCCATTGTGGCCATTGGTGACTTTCAGTTCCTAAAGGCATAGCCAGAAGATCACAAAAGTTGGCAGTTTTTGCCAAGCTGAAAAGGCTTCAAGTAGAGCTTACATTACCGAAGTGTAGAGAAGCTTATCACTTGAGGGTTAGTCATAAAGTGGTTTTTTTTTCAGCCTTAAAAATAGAATGAAGTATTTGTGGGGGTGGGACAGATCGTGGAGGGTCTTGAACACCAATCTAAAGGCTAATATTTTCTCTATCTAGACAGCTGGAAACTCTTGCCATCAGAATCACCTTGATAAACATCAGAGAACAAAATGGCAATGTTTTGCTAGGGTAAATGAGATTCCTTCCTTAACAAGCGAGTACCTTCACTTTGCCAGAATCACGAGAGCATCTTATCAATGATGAAAACGTCAGAATTTATAACTGGAAGGAGATTTATGGATCCTCAAATTTGAGAAGTGACATAGCACATTGGGAAGCACACCAGGTATGTAATCAGAAGACAGTTCAAATTTCATTCCAAACACTTATTAACTGTATGACCTTGGTCAGGTCTTTTCACTTCCTAGACATCATTTTCCTTGTCTATAAAATGAGACAAATAATACTTGTACTCACTACCTGATGGGGCTGTTGTGAGGAAAAACTTGGAAAACCTTTAAACACCATTTGGATGTGAGCTGCTGTTAGTTTAACACTCTAATTTTATAGAAGGGGAAACTGAAGACCAGATTTTTATACACATACACTCACATACCCACACACCCAAACCCATACCCACCTACACACACGCACACATGGGCACGCACGTGCGCACACACACACACACACACACACGTATGTATTCCAATTTCAATTTCAAAATTCTTTTCATAGTATCTCTAATACTCAATATAAGTGATTTTATAAATATGGGTGTACTACCAATACACCTTACACATTTCTAACCTTTTACCTTTGTTTCTACATGCTTTCTCTTTTCTTTCCTACTCCTCAGAATTCCCTCTTCACCTCTAATTTCAAAGCACCCTTCTAGACTTAGCCCAAGTTGTATCTTGTCTTGATCACCCCAGCTTATAGCAAACTCTTCCTCTGTTTTACTCCTAGAGTACTTATTATTCACACCACTCTACTATTTGCTATTTGGGGTATATTAATCATTGTGTGTGTGTGTGTGTGTGTGTATGTGTTTGTGTGTGTGTGTGTATGTGTGTGTGTTTTCTCTTTAACTAAATTGAAAGCCCCTAGAGGGCACTGGCTGTGTTTCTTACTTCTTTGTAATCCACTCAGTGCCTTGCATATGACATTTTCCCAATATACATTTGCTGGTTGGTTATCAAATAAGAGAAAATTCTTTGCTGTTCTGCCCCTTCCTATTCCTTCTTTCTCCTGAAGGTTTTGGCATGCTGATGAAAGGACACTCTTCCTTCCTTCCTTCCTTCCTTCCTCCCTCCCTTCCTTCCTTCCTTCCTTCCTTCCTTCCTTCCTTCCTTCCTTCCTTCCTTCCTTCCTTCCTTTCTTCCTTCCTCCCTCCCTCCTTCCTTCCTTCCTTCCTTCCTTCTTTCTCTCTTTCTTTCTTTCTTTCTTTCTTTCTTTCTTTCTTTCTTTCTTTCTTTCTTTCTTTCTTTCTTTCTTTCTTTCTTTCTTTCTTTCTTTCTTCCTTCTTCCTTCTTCCTTCTCTTTCCTTCCTTCCTTCCTTCCTTCCTTCCTTCCTTCCTTCCTTCCTTCCTTCCTTCCTTCCTTCCTTCCTTCCTTCCTTCCTTCCTTTTTCTTGTTTCTTTCTTTCTCCACAAGACACAGAAGGTTTCTGAGTCCCCCAGGGAGAATCCCTCAGGAATTGCTCTTCTGAATTCATTTGTTCTTAGACACTTGTTTTCCTCTGGATTTTTTTTTATAATCAGCTCACAGCTTGATTAACTTAATAGAATCACAGAATATCAGAGCCATAAGGGACTTTCCATTAGGGTCTGGATACCTGCTCACCTTGAGGCTCTTGTTGGGAGATGAATTAGGCAAACAGGGCTCTGAAGATGCAGAGCCAAGGTCACATAACGGGGGCATGGAGAGCCCCATCTGCCCTACCAGTACACCATTGTTTCAGAGAAGATTTAAGAGAAGATAGTGGATGATATCATGGAATGGAGTTTGAGGTCCCTTCAAAGCTGAGTATCCTGGGGTGAAGTCATCTACTTTAATTACTGTATTTCACAGTGGGATGTTGTTGGTACAGTTCGCCCAGCTCATAATGCTTGGCACTTGCACTCAAGTCAATATACTTATCCCTGCTTGGTTTATTTGTCTAGTCTGGCCTGTGGACAATGTCTATGCTGTCTGTATCTTTTTCTCCACACGATCTGATTTTCCCCAAAGTCATAATCTTGCCTCTTTTCTCATCTCCTTCACACAATAAGAGGCAGCTTGGTACAGTGGAAAGAGCTTTGACTTTGGAGTCACACATGGGTTTAAATCCTAATTTGGCTATTTACTGACTGGGACCTTGGTCAAGTTCATCTTTTGAGTCCCCTTTCCCTCATAAGTATCAGAATAAGAGTAATCATGAGAGGTCCTCTGATCTTCTGGGCTGGGGCTCTCTCTGTTGGATGAAGCCTGTACTCTGGCTTCTTCTGGCATGCCATGTGTTTTAGCTCTTTGCTTTGGTTGTTGGTTTCTTGTTTCTAGTGACTGGGACTGTGCCAGACAATTTTGGCAATGGAGCCAAAAAGCTGCTGTATAGTATGGGCCATAAGAGGATAAGAGAGATAACTGTTGGGGTACAGTATAATAAGGAAGTTGGATTAAGTATCTTCCAAAGTCCCTTCTAGCTCTAACTTTGGTTCTAGGATATTGGAACAGTTTTCCTTGATAATTTTTTAAAAATATTATGTCCATGCTATTTCTTTGAGTATGCTTTTTGGGTAGTCCAATAATTCTTAGATTATTTCTCCTCAATCTATCTCCCAGGTCAGTTGTTTTTCCAATGAGATATTTCACATTTTCTTCCTTTTTTCATTCTTCTGGTTTTGTTTTATTATTTCTTGAGGTCTCATGGAGTCATTAGCTTCCACTTGCATGATTCTAATTTTTAAGCAACTAGTTTCTTTTGTGAACTTCTATACCTATCTTTCCATTTGGCCAATTCTGCTTTTTAAGGAGTTATTCAGTATCTTTTGTGCCTCTTTTTTCTTTAACTGTTGTTCAGTCATTTCAGTTATGTCCTATTCTTCATGACCCCATTTGGGATTTTCTTGGCAGAGATACTGAAGTGATTTGCATTTCCTTCTTCAGCTCATTTTACAAATGAGGAAACTGAGGCAAAGAGGGTTAAGTGAAGTACCCAGGGTCACTTAGCTAGCTAGTAAGTGTCTGAGGCCGGATTTGAACTCAGGAAGATGAGTCTTCCTGACTCCAGGCCCAAGACTCTGTTCACTATGTCACCTAGCTGCCCTGGTGCCTCTATTACCAAGCAGCAGGGTGCCCTCGGCTTTCTGATCAGTTACCAGGTTCTCTCTCCACCTCTGGCTTGACCAAAGCTGCTGCTATTTCTGTCATCACCACTTAGTCCCACCATTGCTATTTCATCCACATGGGCTCCAAGCTAGCCTCCTTCCCCATATCAGAGATCTCTTTTTCTGACCTCCTATATTGTCTTGGGCTGGAAGAATGCCTCATTTTGTTGGCTCTGCCACTCCAGAATTAGAGTTGAGGCATTATTATAAAAGAATTTGGAGGGGAATTTTGGAGGAGGTCAGATGAGTGCTTTCTCCACTGCCATCTTGGCTCTGTCCCTGGAAATCTAAATCTTTAATCTTATGACCTATTGCCATTGACCAAGGGATAGTCGATTCCTGCAGCTGTCACCTGCATCTGGCTCTGCTCACTTCTGCCATGGTCTGGTGGTTGAGCTATAATAAGTATCACCAAGAGGCCTCTCCCATTCTTTGGGGCTCTCAGAGACTGTCTAGTCCCACCCTCCCATTGTATAGATCCACAGAGGGAATGGGACTTGTGTAAGATCACATGGCTAGTGAGTGACAACACTATGTCTCAAACCCGGGTTTCTTGGCTCTTAGTCCAGCACTCTTTTAACTACATTATTCTACTTTCACATTATATCAGCAAAGTACTTTATAAGCCCCTTGAGAAATCTATGTTTTCTCCATCTCATACAAATTAGATTTTTTTTCCCCTCTGGGTTCTGAATTGGTTAAGAACGGGGACTGTATATGAAAGAAACATTACTAACCTCTGACCTGTTTAATTGTATACACGGTTGTTGAGGGGGTTGTGGTAGGAGAGGGGATTGGATGTGGATACTGGCATTGGGATTTTTCAGGAAGGTAGAACTCTTGCTAAAAAAATTGATGCCTTTTTTTCCCTGCTTTGTGGGGGCAAGGGAGGGGAGAAGGGAAATACACATTTAAATAGTGCCTACTATGTGCTGGATATTGTATTAAGTGCTTTACAAATATCTCATTGTTTCATGCCACTGGATCACAGAATCAGAGAATAAATATATAGCTGGAAGAAATATTTTCATTTCTTACCAGGCTGCATTCCAAACTTCTTTACCATGCCTCAGAAACCTCTTCATCCTGGAAGATCACAGCAGCCCTGGAATTTGCACCTTGGAAATGATCTTGTCCCCTGTGGCCCTTTTCTGTGATTGGATGGCTCCTCCAAGAACCTTCATTTAAGGAGGCCACTCAGGCTAGGTATGTCTTCACTTCTCACCACGCTGCAATAGGGACTTTTCTGCCATTCCATTGCTGCCCCTCCTCCTGATAGATACTGTCCCTATATCCCCTTTTCAGCTTCCTTTTATATGTTATCTTTCTCCATTAGAATATAAACTCCTTGAGGTAAAGGCCTGTCATTTTTTTTTGTTTGTTATTTGTAATTCCAACACTTAGCACAGTCCTAATACCTAGTAAGTGCTTAATAAATGCTGGTTGACTTTGACTTGACCTCACAGACATATAGTCTATGGCATTTAAAAAGGTTGAGAGACATAATTTCCAGATAATTAGTCATTTTATTAATAATGGCAGCTTTTTTAATAAAAGGTCAGTGACACTCTGGGACACCAAAGATAATCATGGTGGTGGGCTCACTGCTTATATGCCCTTGAAAGAGGAGTATTCCTGAAAATGGCAATCAACTCTGATTGGTTAACAATTAGTGAGAGAATGAATATTACAAAGAGGATCTGAAAGTGAAATCAAGTCACTCTTGGACAAAGAGATTATCTCTATACCCAGACCACTCCCAACCTTGGGCAATCTAGACAAGGGATTTACCTTCACTCAAGTCTGATTGAGTGGAATTCACCTTAGACTAGAGATTCTTTGTAAAGTTGGGTGGAGTCTGATAGAGGAGAAAGTTAGTTTAACCTTTAGGGACTGAGTTTTTGAAATGAGGACTTTAGAAAAAAGGGGGAATTCTGCTTCTCCCCAAATCATTGGTTATTAATAATCATTTCCCTCAAGCCTAGCCCTGTTATTTTACTAAAGAGGAAACTGAGGACTAGAGGCAGAAATGACTTTTCCAGGTCACACAGGAAGTAAGTAGCAGATGTGTGGTTATTCCAAATCCTGTATTCTTTCCATAACCTTTGCCCTTTTCTCTGTGACCACCCTGAATAAACCTGATCCTTCTTTGGCATTGTTCCTTACCATCATCCTAGGAGGTAGGTCTCAGTTACTTTTTTTTAAAAATCAAGATCTTGTTCCAAATGAGAATATTTATCTAGAGAAGTCAGACCTCAGGCAGATGCCAACATGCTTTCCCTACCTATGCAGTCATTAGTTTTTAAAAATGAAGCATTTATGCTAATTCAATTAAAATCCAATACAACTCAATTAAAACAAAATGAAAGGCTAGGCTAGGGCACAGATGCCCTGGAAAATTGATTTTTTTGGGGTATTTTCTCTGGCTGTGAATAGATTTCCAATGTGTAGGCGACCACACATGCTCTTAAAAATGAAAACAGGCCTAACTATAATTGAATGATTTGTAATAATACTAACATGTATTTATATTAAGCCCTTTCCTTTAGAGTCTTACATTTAATTTGGTAGCTTTGGGGCAGAATACAAACCAAGTTTTGTTGTATCCACTAACAAATCTTTTCTTTCTCTCTTACTTTATTTCTTCTGGAAACATAGGATTTTTTTTTTCCTTTTTGGACTAGACTTGTGATTTAGTTGCTATAGAGAGTTGCTGGTGAGGAAAACCTTTCACCAATGCAGATGAGCAGTTGTTTTGCAACTAGTCTTTGAGAAATGCTAGGGCACTGAGGGTTTGAGACTTGTCAGGATCATATAGCCAGAATGGGTCAGAGGTTGGCCTTGAACCTGGATCTTTCTGATTCTGGGGTTGGCTTTCTGTCCTTCATACTGCATGCATACTATGGAACACAGATTAATACCTCACACATAATTCCCTGGTATGCAGCCAGGGACCATTTTACTAGGGTAGTGATTTATGGTTATGCCTATTTCAGTGGCTGGCTCCCATTAGATCAGGTCTGTGTCCATATTGGGATATGGCAGGTCCTTGGTCAAAGTCCTTTCCCCTCTAATTCTGATCCTTTTTTCTTTCCAGCTCCTTTTGAGGTGGGGGAGGACATAGTGTCAGTCAGGTGTTTTCCTACCATTTTAGGTGGAGTGCATGCATAATTTGCTCAGGTTGGTAACCAAGACCTATCCTAGGATAAATCAGCAAGGGTAGGCATGGTAATGAGGACTCAGTCTCAACTAATATGGTTATATCTCAGATGTCACTAGATGACTGTGCTGTCAGTCAGCATTAGGTCATCCAGCCATATTATTACGACCAGAGTTGTAACTAGTGTAGGGTGGCTGCATTGTTGCCCTAGGGCACAAAAATGTATAGGGTGCTGACAGCACTTAAATTTCAACAGTGTAGGAAAAAAAAATGAGCTTGGCATCTGTTTAACAAGAATAATTAGTTACTGTACACCGGAAGAGTTCTTCTCTAGCTTGCTCCATCTCTACTCCCCTACGCTACCAGCAGCTATGTGGATACTGTTCTTTCAGGGACAGGGAGCTTGGGCTTCCTTCAACTGAATTTTTTTTAAAATAATTTCTTTAAGGGTATCTTTTGCATCACTTGCCCTGGTGCCAAAATAGCTGATTATGACTATAATAAAAACTTTCACTGGCTTATGTAATGCTAATTGACAACTAAGTTTCCCAGTGACATTGGTAGAGAGAGGGAAAAGGAGTGATATTCCCCTTGTATTTTCATGTGCCTAAAAGGAGTCACGAAGAATCTGACACAACTGAACAGCAACAGTGTAAGTGTTTCCAGTGTCCTATTTGTGGAGTCAGAATCAGACTAGAGAAACCCTCTGCGGCTAGGGAAGACTTGGTTGCCTACTCTGATTAACTTAGGATATTTCCTATTCTGCATACATGGTCCTACATTAAACCTAAGGATATTCCCTCATTCATCATCTGATTAATTGGGCAGATCCCAAACTTGTTTTCATAGTATTTAAGGCCCTCTGTACTCTTTTCCTGATCTATCTTTACAACCCCATTTCCTATTATACATTTATATCATCCATTACTGCCCAGATGGTCTGTTTACTGTCCCAAAACATTCTTTACATGTTATTTTTTTTTCTGCTTCTGATTAGAATGTAAGCTCTGAAAGCAGGAACAATTTGATACAGTTGAAAGACTACTGCTCTATTTTGAGAGGACCTGGATTCAAATAACAGATCTGCTAACCAACTGTGTGACTTTGAGTAAGACATGTCACCTCCCTGGGCTTCAGTTTCCTTATCTATGAAATGAAGAGGTTGTGTTAGATGACCTATGAAGAAAACCTTTCTAACTCTAAACCTATGATCCTGTGACAGTTTTTTTGTTTCATTTTTGTCTTTGTTTCTTTTTTTATGCTTAAAATTATGCCTTGCAAGTATACAGTAGAGACCTAATAAGTGCTTGTTGAATTGAAATTGAATGTGTACATTTTTGCTCAGAACAATTTATTTTACCTGAAATATATCCTTTTCCTCCCCACTTCTCCCCATCCTGGCTTTTTTATTTTTGAGGTTTAGCCTGAGTTCCCCTTCTTCCTGACCTTCCTGAACATGCAAACTCAGAATTTTGGAGATCCGTGTATATGGATCATGAAGTTAAAATAGTTGCCAGAACCCTGAGTGGAAGATTATTCCTAGTGAATGGGGTATAGTGAGTGAGGTCAATGTACATGTACAACATAGAAGGAAATAGACCACTTTCATTCTGTGGTATGTTCTTGCTTTATTATTTTATTGACATACAAATGAAATTTCAGGGGGAGTATTAGGGGGAGAATGCCTGAGGCCCTTCTTTTGCTTCGCCCAGGCTCCAGCTTTAATTTGGTTAAGGGTGGATAGTTGGACAATTTGGGGCTATAAATATGTGGGTGGGATGTTGGAACTGAGGTTCTAATATGCATAACTAAGTAATGAACTTTCTTGGAACTTTCATAGTAATGGGGGACTTGAAGCCAGGGTAATGGAGTTGAAGAAGTGTTGAGGGCTGGCTATATGCTTGTGGTCTGGATCTGGGGAGGTAGCACAAAATGTATAAGGAAGTAACAAGGTTATTTAGACTGCTGCTTGATGCTATTATATAACCCTGCCCACTAATCCTCATCAAATTTACTGCCCTATCTTCCTTTGACCCTCCCCTTAGCCTTGGTTATAACTTGGTTCCCTTCTTGACTAACTCATCTTGAGCGTCTCAGCCTCAGTTTGACAAAGATATAACTAGGGCAGTTCAGCTGACTGTGACTTTATTCCCTTGGGTGGCTGTACCACATTATGGACCAGTTTATGCTCACAGCTTGAGAAGTAGTGAGTTCCACATCATTGGAGGGGCTTGAGTAGAGACTAGTTGGCCATTTGTCAGGGATGTTGTAGAGAGGACTCCTACTCCAGTTAATGTTTGGATTACTCGGGGATGGGGAACCTGCAGCCTCAAGGCCACATGTGGCCCTCTAGGTCCTCAAGTGTAGCCCTTTGAATCCAAATTTGCATGTTCTATTGGATTCAATCAAAGGGCCACACTTGAGGACTTAGAGGGTCACATGTGGCCTTGAGGCTGCAGGTGTCTCACCCCTGGATTAGATCAAGGTTAAGTTCGCTTCCAGGTCTCCATTCCATGAGTCTATAAGACTGTCTGCTTCAACTGGGTTAGTGACAATTGTGTACTTAAAGCTAGAAGAGACCTCCATCCCCATCAATTATACAAATGAGAAACATGAGGCTTAGGAAAGCCATGACTTGCCTGGTCACACAGGTGGCAATCTTCAGACTAGACTTTGAACCCCAGCTCTGCACTCTAGAACCAATGGTCTTTACCATATGCCCAATATCGTGCTTTCCTGGGAAACTTAGCCTATGCAACCATACTCTTCCTGAGTTGCAAAGGCTTTCCTGGGTCTGAATCTCAGTGTACAAATAATCTACCCCTCTCAAAGGTAGCAGGATAAGAATAATATAATGGTAGTTAGCATTTTTGTAGTGCTTTAAGGTTTGCAAAGCCCTGTGCATGTACATGTTTTCTCTTTTGATCCTCACAACACCACTGTAAATTGATGTTACTATTACCCCCATTTTCTAAGATAAGGAAACTGAAGTCGAGAGGTTAAGCGCCCAGGGTCACAGAACTAGTAAATAAGTGTCTGAGGTGAGATTCAAATTCAGCTCTTCCTGAATCCAAATTTAGCCAGCACACTACTTACTGTGCCAACTAGTACCTAGGATGGTTGTGGTCAGTCCAGCTAACTGGTAATGGTAGATTGGCAGATGTACATTTTTACTCCAAGTTTCTGTAATCTAACACTATTTACCATGGAGCAGAATTAGGTAAAGTTAAGCATGATGCAGGCGTCTCCTGGATACCATTCAATGATACTCAATTCCTCAAAAAGAACGTCTCTCATCTAGAAGGTGGTCTATAGCCAGGACCAGGTTATTTCTGAAGCTCCAGGATAAGCCATCGTAGGCCACTTAACCTCTGTGAGCTTCAATTTCCTGATCTGTGAAATGGGGATTATAATATTGGCATTATCTTACAAGATTTTTGTAGGTATTAAGGTACCACATAAATGTAAATTATTATTAATATTAAAGTAAGTTATTGGAATGGCTAACATTCCTTATTTGCATTTTTGAAACTGGCAAAGTTAATGAGCCACATTTAGGAACAGGTTTAATAACCCAGTCTGTACAATACTCATTAGGACAGTTTATAAAGCAGAGATTTTTTTTGGCTTTTTTGGCCTGTCTTTGACAATTGCTGGCTGTGTGTCTAAGGATATGTAACAACCTATTAGTTCCTCAAGATGTCTAATAATTTATAGATAGATTTTCATTTGTCCAGGTGAAGGGAATTCCCATACAAAAAAAAAAAGTACAAATCCTTGACCTGCTAACCTACATTACTGATTGCTTAATTCCAGTGCCTTCTGTCTGTTGATGATCTCCAATTTATCCTGTTTTAGCTTGTTTGTAACTAGCATGTTGCCTCTCCTATTAGATTGTAAGCTCCTTGAGGGCAGGGACTGTCTTTTACCTTTCTTTGTATCTCTAGTATATAGTACAGTGCCTGGCCTATGGGAGTTGCTTCATAAATGTTTATTGACCGACCAACAAATCCAAGTTTGTCATGCTGGCATCCAAAATTGCCTTTCCAATCTTTATTCCTGCCTTTCCTCAAGCTGTGCCCTTTTCCATAGTTGGGCTGGTACCTTTCTCATCTGTCCTACAAGCATTTACATTTTTGTTAATGTAGCAATGTACCTCTCTGCATGAATTTCTTTCTATCTGGAATATGGAGTCACACTTTTCCACTTAGCCAAATTTTACTCAGGTTTAAGGCTGAGCTCAAGTTCCCTGTGAAACTACATACTTCTCTTTCCATTTTTCCTTCTCAATGGAATGTGTGTGTATGTATGCATGTGTGTGTATGTGTGCTATCATTTTATTTTTGAGAACATCCCCTCCTTCTAGAGCCCTACATTATCTCCTAAAGCCAATCTTTGAGTCAGACATCAGAAAGACAAACCAATTTATTCTAGCCTATTCATATCTGAGCTGCTCAAATGCAACCCAGGGGCTATGCACACACCTATGTGCTTCAATATTTTAATAGACCCATGTCCTCATTGCTATGGATATTTTCCCCAACAGTACATCCATGCCTTCTCAGCCTTTGTGGCTGTGGTCATGTCCTCCCATGAATCCTCCATGGGAATTCCATTCATCTTGCTAAGGATTATTCTGTAAATTTCTTGACATTGTGTGGATACTAATGAAGCACTCATCCATAAGTAATTTCATGCTTTCACTGTAAGACTAAACTGCCTTTTTTGCCACATTTTACAAATCCTTGGTGATATCCCTAATATTCTTTTTGACGTTCAAATACTGCTTGAACATATAGTATGATACAATGTATATACAGTCCAAGGATGCCAGCATTGTGTATCAAAAGGAACATAATGTTGATAACATTCTGTATCTTATTCACACTCCTGTATACCTCTTCATTGTTCTTTAAGTGACTCAACTTTAAATTCTTTGGTAAAGGTGCTATGCCATGATTTATAGCCATATAGCATCAATTTAAGAATATGGTGTTCAAAAGTTGCCTATGTTTTAGGGAAAAATGTAGGGTAAAGGGTGGGTCATTAAATGTACCTATACATTCCCAAACACAATTCCATTTTTCCTATTCCTCCAATTCAGTTATGGGTATCATTTCATTTTCAATCTGCATTGTCAAAGATACATGCACTGATGGACCAGTTCTATGGGCAGCCCATCAAAGTGCATATCCTAGTTTGGACAATAAATAGTATAGAGAAACAACTAAAACAGTTGACTACTATGTGCTAGGTGCTGTGCTAAGCACCAATAATATAAAAAATAGGCATTGTTCATCTACCTGGGTTATCTTGTGTGAATGGATTCACCTCTTCTGAAAGACTGTAGATCTCACTCCATACCTAATGAAGCCCAACATACCTAGTCAATGCCTGGGCCTTGTTACCTGTTATATATAGCTAGTGATAACATATATACACTTATGTTGCTAACTTCAGAAATTTACAAAAGTAAATGAACTCATTACGCAAGTTCTCATATTGTTGGCAGTTTGCATGATGTCGTCTGCTAATAGAAACATTGCACCATTTATAGAGATTCCCCTTCCATTAGTGCTCTGTCTATGACAGTTGAAGATACCATAGGTGAGCATTACTTTGTGTGATGGCTTACCCGATATCATTAATCCGAAAGTTTCGTAAGAAAGTTCTCTTTGTTGTTCCCTTAAAGGAATCTCAAAACTGTTTCAGAATACGTATGGGAGACACTTTTTGGAGGAGAGCTTTAAGCCATAATTTTACTTTGCTCATCAAGTATTTTTTTTAAGTCAACAAGTACTATGTATAATGGAGTCTTGTTTGATTTTTTTCATGTCTTCTAGGCAATTGTGTGACTCTAAAGATGAAATATGCTGTAGAATATTATTTGTGAATATCTGCTTGCTCCTTTCTCATGCTTTTAGAAAGGATGCCCAAAGTACATGCATGGATAAGTCTCATATACAGCTTTTTTTGGCATGTGTAGTAGGCATATGGGCATATTATTCATTGATATTTTCTTGTTTGCTTTATTTCTTTTCTAAATGTCTATGATTTTTTTTTCCAAGCCCATTGGGTAGCTCCTTCATGGAGAATTTATGGTAGGATATTGATATGAATTGTGCAGTCTGAGAAGGCATAGTGTGTTATCTCTATTATTTGAATAAATGCCCATATCTATGAGAACATAAATCCAATGAAGTACAGAAAGAGGAAATGAGTGATTTGTGGATGCCTTCAGGGCCATTTTTGCTTAAAGGAGGAATATGGGAAGTTTAGTGGACTGTACATACCACCACACCTTACGTTCAAATGAGCTAAATGAGAGAGAGAGTTTATAAGACAAGACCACTGATTTATAGGATTCATGGTTTGATTATATCTACGTGAAAGAAGGGGTGGGGGGGAATGGAACAATGAGGTTGAGTCAATGGATAACAGATTTGGTAAAAGCCACTTATCAGGTATTTTTTGTAGTAGTTGATTTCACATTTGGTGCCATTTGGTGTGGAGGCATCAGAAAGATCTAAGTTCATATAATAGTAGTGCTATTAATGGAATTGATAGCTGTGTGACTTTTGGAAAGTAGCCTTGCTTTTATTAACTTGAGTTCCCTTCTTTGTGAAAACAAGGATAATAATAATAATAACAATACTGTCTGTTGGTTTAGTGTGATGCTCAAATAAGATAATGTCTGACCATAAATGAGTCGCTTTGTTCTCTAGGCCTCAAATTCCTTATCTTTAAGATGAGGGTATTAGACTTGTAGACTTCTAAGTTTTCCTCTGTCTCTAAAATATGTGATTATATGATCTAATAAAATGCTTTTTTAAACTCAAACAGGCCATATAGATATTAACTAGGCCAAAAGATATTATATAAGTGTCTTAGCTTATGAAAAATCAGATCACCATCTGGTAAAACACTAATCCTGTATTTTGGAAAGATACATTAGGATCAATTATGGTAGGACATTGATGTAAATTGTACAGGCTGAGAAGACATAGCGTGATATCATCTCTATTGTTTGAATAATTTGATGAAAAGCAAATTACAAATGATGGAGTTTGGAGACAAAAAACAACAACAACAAAAATATTCCCCAAATGCTCTTTTCTTAGAAAAATAACCCCTCTCGTATTTTGATCTTTGACCTGTGCTCATACAATTAATTCCCCATCATATTTCTGCATATAGCTCTCTAAGGAGAATCAAGTTTACACTTCCCTCCGATCCAAACCATAACAGCACTTAATTAGGTGATAATTTATGTAGTACTTAGTATGAACTTCTGGCACTTGCTGAAGCCGGCAGCACAAGTGTACATATGTTATCACCTGACTACATCAAGTAACAGGGCCTGGGCATTGGCTAGGTATCTTGGGCTTTACAAGGTATCAAGTGACATTTATGACCCTGTTGTACCTGCATTTCTAGTAGGTAGAACTGTCTCTGGTGTGTATTAATATACTGGATATTATGCCCATATGCACTTAAAACATTGACTCTGAGCCCTTCTAAATATCAAGGAACCTAGAAAATTGGAGAAACAGATGGTGGATGAATAATCAGCCTTCTCAGGACCTATCACTCAACTTCAGGGAAATCTTGCAACAGCACGAGCAGAATAGTTCAAATTTTCACAGTGAAAGATAAATGGAGCATTCCCTGTTGGCAAACATTGTCTGCAGTGATAACTAGGCTTCAAACATTTGGCTCAGACCTTCAGGGCCTGACCCCATCAATGATATTGGCCAAGCAATGGTTCTTTTCCAAATATCCCATGGGGGCAGGAATAAAGGGAGGCATGGCTTATGATTATGCATCCCAAATGCATTGAATATGGTCATTTCTGCATGTTGGTCTAAAAAAAGGGAATCTAATGGGGTTTTGTCTGACTGATCCATCATATCAGAATGTGCTATCTTTGATTCAAAGCCTGGCAAGATATAACAAAAGAAAATGCATTCCTGTTGTTCCTGTTTTTAATTATAACTATGGACAAGAGAAGAAAGTAATAGTTGGGGACATTATTTTGGCCCTTAAAAGTGATGTTGCATCTATTCTCACTCTAAACACCAGACTTGGAATCCAGTTTTGGAGAATTCTCATTTGTTTTCCTAAGGGAACCCATCATATCCCATCACTCCCTGAAAATAGAATAATGGATTAGAGATCAAAGCACAAAGCTTGGATACCATTCCCAGCTCAGCCACTGACTTGCTCCATATCTGTGACTTTAATGTAACCATGTAAATAAGCCCATTGGTAGGGAATGTGGAGTGGATGAGATCCATCTGGGCCAGGAATATAGCTCATACTTGTAGACTAATGGAAATCAGGAAGAAGGCTTAAAGAAATTAGGCAGTGAAACTAAAAGAAATAATAAATTCTGAATCCCTTTTCTGTTTTATGCATTTTGGGCAAATCTAGACACTGGAAATCTAGAATCAATAAATCAGTGAGTGTTTGTTAAGCCCTACCATGTGGCAAGTATTGTGGTAGGCATTGGGGATACAGAGATAAAAATGAAACAACTTCTGCCATAAAGGGATTTAAATTCTCTCTGGGGGAGACAACACACACATGCATATATATGCACATATGTATGTATAAATACAAAGCATATACAAGGTAATTTTGGGAGAAGGTACTAGCATCAAAGGGAAGGGGAGAGAGAAATCAAGAAAGGATTTCTGTAGAAAGCAGCACTTGAACTGAGTCTTGAAGGCAACCAGGAATTTCAAGAAGTTGAGATGGGGAGGGAGTGCATTTCAGGCATGGGGAGCACAGATGATGATGATGATGATGATGAAGATGATGATGATGATGATGATGATGATGATGATGAGTGTGGAGACAGGAGATCAAGTGATGAATACAAATAAGAGTGACAAGGGTAGTTTAGCTGGTCCATAGTATGAAGGATATAATGAAGGGTAAAATGTGTGATAAACCTAGAAAGATAGACTGGGGCTAAGTTGTAAAGGACTTTAAATACATCAAAGGAGTTTTCTATGATCCTAAAGATAAAGGGAGATACTGAAGTTTATTGGGTAGAAGATGACTTGGTCAGATTTGCATTTTAGCACTATCATTTTGGAAGCTGTGTGGAGAAGAGACTATCTACTCTCACTTGACGATCTTATAATCTCCTATGGCTTTAATGATCATTTCTATGCTGATGATTCACATATCTATATGTCCAAACTTAGTTCCTTTCCTGAGCTTTAGTCTCATATCAGTGATTGCCTATCGGATATCTTGATCTGTATGTCTCTTAGGTATCTCAAATTCAACATATACAAATCAGAACTTATTTTCTTCCTTTCCGTATCCACCTGTCTTCTGAACTTTCCTACTTCTGCCAAAGGTAACACCAGTCTAGAGAAGAGGAGGATGACAGGAATGGTGAAGAGCTTTAGGATCATGTCAAATAAGAGTTGGTTGAAGGAACAGAGGAGGTTTACCCTAGGGAAGAGAAGACTTCAGGGAACATCATAGCTATCTTCAAGGATTTGAAGGGATGCTATTAAGAGGAAAGATTAGTGTTACTCTACTAGGTCCCAGAGGTCTGAGCTAGGAAGAAAAGGTATGAAATTACAAAGGATTAGATTTTAGATCAATGTAGGGAAAAACTTCCTAACAATTAGACCCAGCCCTAAGAGGAATGGAATACTTTGGCAAATAGTGGGTTCCCATTCCCATTAAGAAGCCAGAGGTTCTTAAAATTTTTGTGTTACAGATCCCTTTGGGAGTCTGGTGAAACTTATGGACCCCTTCTTAGTGATAATTTTATATTAAATCATGGTTGTGTACAAAAATACAGATGTCTTATTCTGCACCTTAAATCTGTCACATCTGTGTTATGGGTAGCATTTTTTTTCATTGGTCCTCCGGAATCATGAATGGCTATTGTATTAATCACAGCTCTTAGAGATTTTCAGTTGTTTGTTTTTAGTGTTGTTATAGTATAAATCATTGTGCTTGTTTTGCTCCTCAACAATTTATAAAAGTCCTCAGAATCATTGATTTATATAAAATTGATGTTATAGTATAAATTGTTCTGTTTCCACCTACTTCACTCTGCACTAGTCCATCTAAATTTTTCCAAAATCATCTAACCTCCCATTTCTTTCAATATAGTAGTATTCCGTCACATTCATAAACCGCAACTTACCCAGCCATTCTTTAATTATTAGATATCCTCTTAGTTCCAGTTTTTTTAAACACATTCTTTCAAAGGGTTCTAAGAGTAGGATTTTTTTTCTTTTCAGAAAAAGTGACACTTTTGCTTTTTTCACACAAAAAACCTTTCACACCTGTAGATGCATTTTCAGGTTGGACAAACATGAAATGTTTTTTCAGTTTTGTTTCAGTAAGTTTTCAAACTGTTTGAGTTCAGTTTCAGTCTATTTACATTCCCAATATTTTTGTACACTATTGGCTTTTGTGTCATGTCACATTTATTAATTCAACTGAAGTCATATAATAGAATCTTCACTATACTTCCTTTTTGTTCAACATTTCAACCTCAGTTGGGTTTGCAAAAAAATACAAAATACATAAAACTAAAATTATGTGGCTCAGTTGATATTTTTAAAACAATATTTTTGTATGGTTTTCAAGTGATTTGCTTGGTAAATATGCATAGAAATAAGTAACATTATATTAAAAATAAGCTGTTGAAGTAATGTATGACAAGTAAGTAAAATAAGGTGGGTTTTATAAGTTATCCAAAGTTTTAACACCTTTAATAGCTTTTAGCCCTCTGATAGAATACTGATTATGGCAATACCTTAGGAATTGTGTTCTTCCGGGGTAGCTTTCTGTGCCTTTGTAGAAATAATGGTTCACATTTCTGATATCATTGGCAATTTTCTCATGAAGTTCCTTTAAAAACGCATGATTTCATGGGATAATAATACACAAACACTAATTGTACAATAGCCTATGTGTACATGCCCTTACTTCAGTGTGCAAAAAGGGAATAGGAAGAGAAAAATAATATTTCTCTACCTACAGAGTACAGTCTATATGCCTGTGTAACCTGTTAGCCATAATAAATTATTTAAAATAAAACCCTTCAACACTTATCTTTGCCATCAAATATATTTGAATTTGCCTAGTCTATGCTCACACCCTGCAGCCTTATATAAGGTGAATGTCTTTACAGAGAGTTAAAAATTCTCATTTGAATTTTCCAGGTTTGCAAAACTTAATGAAAATGATCCCCCTTTTCCCACATACTGATAAACAAGTAATTGTAACTAGGGAATGCTGGAAAACAACATGGATGTCTGGACCACTAGTGTGAGAACACAGGGCTTCATCCTTTGGTGGCTGATTTGTTGTTAGTTTCAGAGTTCCCCGATAGTTGGCCAGCTGCACTGCACAAGTGTCTGTAGACAGAAATACTGGGATTATTTACAGGCTGGCAGTGTATCTAATAACTATAGTAATTTTGAAGTAATGGGGAATGTAAACAAAATTTCAAGGTACCTGCAACAACTGTAATGTAACATATAAACATCTGTGATTTCTAGTGGTTACAGTTACAGGTGCTGCTAATACTACTCTGATTTGCTGCTCACATTCAAAATGGAAAGAAATGCTAAATTTCTGTTAGAGGTTAGTGAAAATAACCCTAAAATCTATCCATAGTGCTGTGAATTCCAGGTTAAGAAACCCCTGCTATAGGTCTTGGCTAGATAACTGGGTTGAACATGCAGAGATTTCCAGATAAAACTGGATTACCTTTAAGGTCCTAACTCTGAGATTTTGTGACTCTGTGACTGTGTATATCTAAGTTTATACATTAATCAAAATTCTATATTGTAGCAGTCTCTAACAAGAGACTTTGGCTTAGGTAATCAGTAATGGGAGAGAACGAATTTATTCTATCCTCAGCCCTCAGCCCTCCTTTGTTTCTAGCAAGTTAGTCATCATTCTTAAGGCATAGCAATTAGAAGGTAGAATAGTTCACATTTTATATGACGCTTTTTTTAGCTTCCTCCATTATAGTCTTACTCTTCTGGGTCATCAGCTGTGGTGTATTCTGTAAGGCAGTAGACAGCACAGTGATGCGTAAGTTGGAAAGCCTTGAAGCATGGGCCCAGTATCCTATCATGTCTTACCATGAATACGAGCCATGTTAAGTTTAGAAGGGATCGTTACCTGGTTCCTGGTTGGCCATGTTGCTGCTGTTGGCTCAGGCATGTTCAATTCTTTGTGATCCCATTTGGGGTTTTCTTGGCAGACAAAATGGAGTGGCTTTTTCATTTCCTTCTCCAACTCATTTTACAGATGAGGAAACTGAGGCAAATAGGGTTAAGTGACTTGTCGAGGGTCACATGGCAAGTAAATGTCTGACACTGGATTTGAACCCAGAAGATGAGTCTTCCTGACTCCAGGCCTGGTGCTCTTTGCATCATGGCGCCATCTAGCCACCTTAGTTGGCCATAGTAACTCTAAGATTATCTGCTATGTTGTAGATGTATTGAGATCAATATATTACAGTGAAATGAGCTCTGGAGCCAGAGGACCTCTGTTCAAAATTTGTATCTGATGCTTACCTCCTGTATGACATTGGGCAAGTCATTTAACTTCCCTAGGCCTGGATTTCCTTAGATTTAAATAAAGGGAATTGGACTAGATGGACTAAGGTCCCTTCCAGCTCTAGAGAGGAAGGCAGCTAGGTGGTGCAGTGGATAGTTAGAGTGTTGGACTGCAGTCAGGAAGCCTGAGTTCAAATCCACCTCTTTCTAGCTGTGTGACCCTGGGCAAGTCACTTAATCTCTGTTTGCCTCAGTTTCCTCAACTATTAAATGAGGATAATAACAGCACCTACCTCACAGGGTTACTGGGAGGGTCAAATGACATGCTATTTGTAAAGTGCTTAGCACAGTGCCTGCCACATGGGAAGCATGTAGTAAATGCTTATTCCTTTCTTTCTCTTCATAAAATCTTATGATAAATACTTGCACTGATGAAGTGCCAGATTCTACTTATATAGTACCTCCACAAAAAAAAAACCCTATGAAGTTGATGGTACAAGAATTTTAAACCCATTTTAAAGATGAGAAAACAAAAGTTAAGATAGTTTAGGTGATTTGTCTAAGATCTTATAGTGGTAAACTGAGATTTGAACCCAGGTATTTTTCCCTCCACTATTCCATCCAGTCTTCTTAAAACAAGGCACATACATGATAAACTTTAGAGGTCTGTCTCATACTGTGGTCTCAGATTGTACATCTTTATGTGTCAGTTGGGATTTCCTGAGAAGCAACTACAGATTTAGGCCCTTGGTTGTATGGATTAAGCTTCTTCCCTCTGAAGCAGTCTTCCAGGGTTTTAGTGGTGTGTGTGTGTGTGTGCATGCGCGCGTGCAGAGGGTCAGTAGATTGTGCCCACTATAAGTCAATTGTGCAACACTGGAGCCAAAAAAGTCAGTGTGATCCTAGACTTTTTTAATAGTGATATGTAATGAGGGAAGTGGCTTCCCAACCACACTTTTACTTGGTCTGACATCTGGAACAATGTGTTCCATTCTGGGGGAAATATTTTAGAAAGGACATGGACAAACTGGCATGTGTCCAGAGGAGTGTGATGAGAAGATCAGAAACAATGCCAAGTTATCATTGACTGAAGGGTCTGGGAATATTTGGGTTTCAGAAAACAAGGCTCAGGGCATGGGAGCTGTTTTAAGTGCTTGCAGGTGGCGGTTCTTTGTGCTCAAAGAGAAGCAAAATGACATCACTATGTCAGAGGTCAAGATACAGTGTGACCAACTATGGCTGAGCAGACCAATATAAGCTCAGAAGGCTCTACGTTAGGTTGGGCACAAATCGTCCATATGAACATTTGGAGTGGAGATGGCTCTAAATGTGTGCGTCTTGCATTTCTTTTGAACCGCTTTGATTCTGCTTTTCTAATAGACCATAGTGCCTTCTTTGGGGAGGGCACACCATGCAAGGTAGTCCTATACCAGTGTCTTCCATGACTCAAAATCAATCCAAAAGTTCTTCAAAGACACCTTCAGAGTTTCCTTATATTGCTTCTTCTGACCTCCGGGTAAACGCTTTCCTTGTGTGAATTCTCCACAAAATAGTCTTTTAGGCAAATGTACGCTTGATATTCGAACAATGTGGCCAGTCCATCACAGTTGTGCTCTTTGCAATAGAGTTTGAATGCTTGGCAGTTCAGTTCAAAAAAGAACCTTACTGTCCAGTATCTTATCTTGCCAAGTGATCTTCAGAACCTTCCTAAGACAATTCAAGTGGAAGTGATTCAGTTTCCTGGCATGGCACTGGTATACTGTCCAGGTTTCACAGGGATACAACAATGAGGTCAGCACAATGGCTCTGTAGGTGTTCAGTTTGGTAGGCAACCTCATACCTCTTCTATCCCACACTTTCCTTTGGAGCCTTCTAAACACTGATCTGTCTCTGGCAATGCATGCATCAACCTCATTATAAATGTGTACATCCCTGAAAAGTATACTGCCAAGGTAAGTGAACTTATGCCCAGCATTCAAGTATAGCTTTTCAAATTAAATAATTTCCTGTTAGTGAGATAGCTGACCTTGATGCCATTTTTTGTCCTTGTTGAAGGTGTCTGAGAACATCCTTGATGACTGGGAAAGTGCAAAGTATACGTTGAAGAGAGGATACTTCATGATACAAGGGAAAAAAAAGAAACTTCCTAATAATAAGAGTTGCCCAAGAGTCAACAACAACAAAAATCATTTATTATTACTATATGCTAGGCACTGTGCTAAGTTCTGGGAGTATAGATTCAAGTATAAATAAATATGGTCCCTGCCGTCAAGGGACTGATAATAAGGGAAGAAACCATAAGAAATGGAGCTGCAGAGGTGGGGGAAGACTAAAGGCAGGCACCTAGTTCTGGAGTGTGATAGACAAAGTCCAATGGAAGTGAGACAATGGTGCAGCTTCCATTGTAAAAAAGGTTTATACGGTAAAATGAACTGCCTCAGGAGGTAAAGCATTTCTCACTGAGGAAAATCTTCAAGTGGAGATTGAATGACCGCTTGTCAGGATGTCTGTGCAGGTACAGGTTGGACTAACATGACCTCTGAGGTCTCTTCCAGCTTTGAGACCCTGTGACTCTATGCTTATCACTGGGCAATAGGGGTTTGCTAATATCAGGCATCCAAAGTGCCATGAGACAAAGCAGTCATGTTAAGAATGTAGGGATAGTGGAGGGTGGGGTGGGGGGAGAAGCATTGTGTGTGGAAGGAAGTGTTTTACATGGATTCAGTTTTTTAGAGACTCTGCCACATAGACAGCTTTCCAGATCCGTCCTGTGTTGCTTTACAAAGTTCCACTTGGAAAGACAAACAGCACTAAAAATTCTAAAGGAAAGTTCCACCGTGGCATATGGTACTGTAATTATCTCCAAACAAAACCTAAAGAGCAGCCAGGAGATCCCTGTCACTCTGACAGGGTATATACAGGAGTGTACAACCTGAAGAAAATGAAAAGACTGTTTTAGTGCATTTAGAATATGTGTAAATAGCCATTTTTAGGGGGAGGGGGAGCCCTGCTACTTAAAAAAGAGGCTTGCTTATCAAAGAATTGTGGGGTATGTCTTGAATAACATGTTTACCATCTGCCATGGTTGGTACTGTATTTATGCTTACTAACTGCTCATTTATATGATGGGATTAGAAGCTCTCCAGATATAGATGTCTTCCCCATCAGAGAATCAGACTGATTCTGAGATTCCACCACTACAGGAATTTCTATGTGCGGCTTTTATAGGTTTTTACTTTTAGTATCCAATTTCCCCCAGGAGGAGCTGCACATTATGTTATAGTGGATAAAGAATTGATTTGGCTGGAGGGTCTATACAGTGATTATGTGGACATAGGCAAAACTCAGCTCAGGTCCACATGATGCCTCCTTGGAGGAGATCCTGACTCAACTTTTCAAAATACCATTACCTCAATGGGATTGCACAAAGGAAAGATAGTGGAATTGCTCAACTACCATGAATTTTTCTTCTAAAAGAAAAAAACAACAGCACACTACTTTTGTCTGAAAGTAACTTTGGGCCTTATAACACTTCCTTAATAAGGGTGGGAGAGTATATACTCATGGAGAGCTGAAGTCAATCCTTGACTATCTTCTCACTCAGAATATAATCTGCAAAGATGATTGGAGGAATATTTCTGAGATGGATCCAAATACGAGTATGCTAAGAGATTGTAATCTAATATATTATAATCTATGTGTGCTAATGTACTGCAATATATTTGTATTGTTAGAAGGGACATCATGGTTCATCTAGTCCCACCCCTACATGAAATGTTAGTTGTGTATGCAATGTCTGTGACAACTGGACCTCTAGGCCTTCAAAGTACTTACCTTTTAAATCTGATTTCACACTACTGCCCTTGATGCACACTTTCTTATAGTCAAATTGGCCAGCTATTTGTACACCATGAAAACATTCGATCACTTTTAGGGACTTCTGCCTCTAAAAATTGCTTTGTATATACTTTGTATTTGAGAAGGGCAGTGTAACAAAGTAGATAGGGAACTGACCTAGAGCCATTTCAAGCCCCACCTCTGATATCTACTGTCTGTGTAATCATGGACAAATCATTCAGCTCTGCAAGAACTGGAACAACTCTGTAAGATAAATAGAATATGTCAGCATATGTTGGGAGAAGGAGTTTCTTCTTCCTGGAGTTCCTTATATCAATGAAATTACAAGTCCAAGCCGTAGTCCTGTAATATGTATTTGTTTATCTGTGTACATGTGGCAAATGTAAACACTTTCATTTTTGTCCTTGTATCCTTAGTGTCTAGGATAGAACCTTACTCCTTGTAAGAACTTAATGAAACTTGGTTAATTGGACTGCTTTAAGAACTCTAGTAATGAGGTACATGCTAGCTTTCAGGGAAGACTTTTTATTTTTAGATGTCTCTAATTGTTATAAAGTTTTCCTTGTATTTAGCATGAATCTGCCATTCTGAAACTTCCACCCATGGGACCTAACTATGCTCTCTGAGAAAAGCAGAAAAACTTTAATTCTTCTTTAATATGATAGCTTTTCAAATAGCTTGAAGTCCCAATTCATGTCCTTCCCAGATCTTCTTTCTAGTGCTAAACATTTCTGTTCATTCAATTGATCCTTGTATGACATTAAGTCGCTTTACCATTCTAATCGCTCTTCTCTGGATACACTCCAGTTTTTCACTGTCCCTCTTAAAATTTGCTCATCAGAACTGAAGATGATATTCCAGATCACCATAGATTACATTAATGCTTTCATTTCTGGTTGCCATACTTGTATTAATGCAATCTGTGGTTTCATTGGCTTTTCTTGGTTACCATGATACACTCTTGACTAATCTTGAATTTGAAGTCTACTAAAAGTCTACTACTCCAAGACCTTTTCTGGTGTTTTTTCTTTTTTCCTCTCTTTCCTACCCTTGCCTTGCTTTTCCTTCTCTTGCCTTGCCTTTTCTTCACTTCTTTTCTTTTCCTCCTTTCCTCTGTCCTTTCAATTGGCTTTCTAGACAGATTTTTCTCAACTTGTCCTGTAACAGCTGCTTTTTAGAAGTTGAATATGGGACTTAACATTTTCTCTGCATTGCATTGTATCTTATTAGATTTATCTAATCATTCCAGCCTCTTAATCTCTTTTTGAATCTTATTCAGTCATTTAAAGTATTAGCTATCCCTCTTAGCTTCATGACATCTGGAGATTGAGCAGGCTTGTCACCTCTGCCTTCATTGATAAAAATGTTGATAAAAATGTTGACTAGAACAGAACTCTTCACCCTATTAGTAACCTTCCTCTAGGTTGACATCAATCTTTAAGCAATGTTCTTTGAGTCCGATTATCTAGTGTGTGCCAAATCTATATCATTGTGTTATTATCCAGCCCTGTAATACTTTCATCTTGTCCATATACCATGTCAGGTATACTTTGTCATTCCTTAATTTCTCAACAGAGTAGCCGTATTAATTGCTCCCACTCCCCACCCAAGTAATGCTGAATGAAAGCAGAGGAGGTTGACTTTTGAAATAGTGAGGCTCCTTGTCATTAGAGGTTTTCCAGGGAGAAACCTCTTGTTGGTAATGTTGTAGAGGGCATTTGTATGTTGGGCTAGGGGTTGAATTGGATAAGCTCTGACATCCCTTTTAAATCTAGGATTCTTTAATTTCTCATTTAAAAAAGCAATGATTCAGCCTACTGGTCATTTGAATTTGAAGAAACCTCAATGTTCCAATGTGGTTCACAATATGGCATCTCCCCTTGCTTGGGGCATAAAGAGATTAGTTCTTCCTCAGAGGATGTCTGTAGAGCATGGAATGAAACCCCTGTGTGTGGAAAAAGTCCATCACTCTCCTTCAGTTTCATCACTGTCTGGATATAAAGCCTTCCTCTTGCTGGTGGGATAGTTTCCCAGTCCCACAGAAGCTTATTTATTAGGACTTCATAATGAAAACAAAACACTTAAGCAATACATTGTAAAACATTTGAAACCAAATACTTTTTTTTTCTTCTCTGAATCATGTTTGTTGTGCTTGAACATTTTTCAACATAAGGCGGGGAGTGGGGTGGGGGGTGGGGGGAAGGTTCTTAAGGCAAAATATCTCCTTACGGCTGAATTGATGCTTCTAGCCATTTTTGTCCTCCTGGGGATTTCCCAACTGTCTTCTGTAGGGACTTTTATTGCTTTTCAGGAGTAAGAGCATCCTCAACTCTTGTGGTTTTCTTTTTTTGGCTACTGCCATCTTGAGGTAGTGTTTAATGAATGGGATGGGCATTTGGTATTAGTCACTTGGTTTGGGTACCTGGTTATGTTCACTTGAAATAATGTATAGAAAGAGCTTTGCAAACACTTAGGTGCTAGATAGAATTTAGTTTTTTTTTAGCTTATTTTTACCCTGGTTTATTCCATCCTTCATTTATTCTTTAATTTATTCAACAAGTAGTTATTAATGTCTCCTATGTATGTATATGGTACTGGGCTAGGCACTATATGGAATACAAAGGTAAATGTAATATGATTCTCCCTCTCCCACCTTCCCACCCTCCCCAGCCAAATAAATAGATAGGTGCACTCACACTCCAAGCTGAAATCCAAGGTGGTCTAACTATTTTATGAATGGTACAAACAAGGTGCTTCAGGTATTCCAGAGTGGAAGTATAAGAGATCATTCCAGATGATGGGGGAGAGGGAATAAGGAAGGTATCATGGAAGAAGTGGCATTTGATGTGAGACCTGCAATAGAGGTGGATGGAGTTCGGAAAAGTGGAGCTGCAGAGTTTGAGGGAGGGCATTACACATGGAGGAAATAGCATTAGCAAAGGCATATAGTTGAGAAGGCACTGTGTGTTTTCAGGGAATGATAGGACAAAATAACTTGAGTATCTGGTGGTCAAGGGAACTGAGGTTGTGAAAAGAGAGACTACCCAGATCTTTCCCTGGCCCACCATGCCTCATTTTATGAATGCTATTCAAGTATCAGTCATCAGAAGTTGTAAAAGTAAATCACTTTTATCTATAGGGTATCTTTAGGTTTAAAAAGTATTTTCATCATAACTCAGTAAGGTAAGAAGCATAAATAATTATTATCATCACTCCCATTTTGCAGGTATGGAAATTAGAGGTCAGAAAAATCAAATGTTTTTAAGGCACAGTGGAAAAATGGGCTAGATGTGAAGATAGAGGACTTGGATTCAAATCACAGTCAATTTACAACCTCTCTGGGCCTCAGTTTCCTTGTCTGTGAAATGAAGGTGTTAGACTGAATGACTCCTGAAATCCCTTCTGGCTCTAGATTCCTGATTCTTTACATGCCTATGACCTTTCATAATCCTATGATCCATGGTCACATGGCTAATAAATATCAGATCCAGGATTTGAATCCAGCTCTCCTGACCCCTGATCCAACCCTTTTTATGTAGTACTGTGCTGCTTTTCTGTGTGAAAAAGATGGAACTTTCTATTTTTTGAGACTATTAGGATGTTTTTTTTCAAGGGAGTGGTGATAAAGTATTTTGAGATAACTGAGTGATAGGTGCTCCATTAAGTTCCCTTATCTCTGGTGGTCACTCTTAAGAGTTTACATCTACACAGCCATGAGACCTAAAAACTCAATACTTGCTTTGTAAGTGGCTAGCTTTTCATTTATTTTTCCTTTTAGAACTATTTTATCCTATTAATATCTTTAAAAATAGATCACCAAAGCAAGTTTTGAATCCTTGTGCCACCTATTACCTGTGCAAGCGACGCTAAGTTACTGAATTCTCTGGGCTCCATTTTTTCTCATCTGTAAAGTGAGAGGGATGTATTGCTAAGATGATCTCAAAGGTCTCTCTCAGACTAAAGACTATGAACTATTGGAACAGTAGGAAATACTAAGTGAAAAGTCAGCCTTTTTTTCTTTTTTTCATTTCAGTCTAATTCCCTATTTACATTAGAAGCATTCACTCTATTTATCCATTCCTCTTCCATGAGCATGAGGAAGAAGAATTCAATTAAGTGCCCAGGTAGTATAATCAGAGGTTCTGGAGGATTCAGATCCCCATATTTAGCTAAGGCAATAATGTGGTAGCCATATAGACAGCAAATCTACTCCAAAGTGTACATTGTTGGCCTTATGTTTATGTAACCTGGGGTTCAAGTGGGTTATTTTCATTCATGTTTCCTCTCTTGAAGCTGGAAGCCAGAAGACAAAGATCTTTCCTCTTCCAAGCTCTCACCAATTCCACCAGTCCCACAGGCATAGAACACTGAGCAGTTATTCTCCACCAATGAGAAGAGTCTTATACAAATGGTCTTGAGCCCTGGGTTACATTTAGTTGTCCCCATGGGTTAAATTAAAGATATGTTTGCAGACTTTTCCCCTCATTATGAACAAAGAGCCAAAAGAGACCTTAGAGATGGTTTATTCCAACTCTTTCATTTTACAGATAAGGAAACCCAAAGCTTAGAGGGCTAAGTGAGTAAAGTGAGTTGCCCAAGGTTAAATGACTAGTAAGTAGTAGAACCCAGATTTAAATCCAACTGTTCTGACTCCAAGGGCAGTAGTTCTAGCCTTTATTTCCACACAAGGAAGGTACTTCAAAGATCTATGATTTTATTGTTTTTTGGTTTTGATTTTTACTAGGCAGTTGGGGTTGAGTGACTTGCCCAGGGTCCCACAGCTAGTACATGTCACGTATTATGTGTCTGAGACCAGATTTGAACTCAGGTCCTCCTGACTTCAAGGCCAAAGCTCTATCCACTGCACCACCTAGCTGCCCCAAAGATCTATGATTTTATCAATGTGGATATTCCTTCAAAAACCTTCAATTCCAGGAGATGGTTTTTGTGATTTCTGTGGTTAAAAGCTTCATCCTGCTGTACATAAACTCCTTATGCATTTAGCTTGGTATCTTGGTAAATACCATCCCACCTTAAAAGTTCCTCATCTTTCTGTAGGACATGCCAAGGCTCTTTTTCTATAGCAGAGTGCCTTTGAGAGCCCATTGTCACCTCCATACTTTGATGAGACATCAGAGTATAGATTTATCAGAGGAAATTGCACCTTAAGAGGGAGTTACTAAGCCTAAGCTCCCAACTTTATTCAAAGTCACTTGAAAATTGACAATATTTTCCTTGTATCATCCAGGAAATGTCCTTAGTTCTTTTCAACAGACCAAATGAAGTATTAAAAAAAAAGAATCACCAATCAATTAATCAATCAGTAAATGTTCATTAAGTGACTACTGTGCTCCAGGCACTGTGCTAAGTTAATCACCAGGCACATTAGCTCATGCCTTTAATAATCATTGCTACACAGGGAAGCTGAGGCTAAGGTATCTCTTGAATTCAGGAGTTCTGAGCTTTAGGGGATGAAGCCAATCAAGTGTCTCCACTACATCTGGCATCAGTATGGTGAGCATTTCAGAACAGGAGGCCACCAGGTTGCCTATGAAAGGGGTACACCAGCCCAGATTTGAAATGGAGCAGGTCAAAACTCCCATGCCAATCAACAGTAGGATAAGTCTGTGAATGAGGCCAGCACTTCTATGCTGGGAGAGATAGGGAGACCCAGTATTTACACAAAAAGAAATGAAAACACAGGATCAATCATATAATCATTATCTATGATCATAAATCATGGAAACCATAAAATATTAGAACTGGAAGGCACCTTAGAAATTATTTAGTTCAACTCTCTCATTTTATAGATTAGAAAACTGATTCTCAGAGAGATGAAGTGTTTTTAAAACTATTTGCCCTTACTATTTTTTTTTAAACACTCATTTTATTTTGGGGAAAAACTTTTAGAAATTGGTAGTGTGTATGTAGAAGTTGGATGGCAGGGATCTGACAAGAGCTCCCCCTTTCTGTCGGTCCCCTCTGGCTCTGCATTTTTGAGAAAACAAATAATTGGTTCAGCATTAATGTTAAGCAAAGCTAAATATCAGGAAAGGCAAAGAAAACATAGCAACAGGAAGTAAAAAGGTGGAGAGAGTCCGAGGCAAGAATATAAATCAAAGATTTCTTTTCTTTCCTTCTTTTTCTTTTTTTTTTTTCTTTCTTTCTTTCTTTCTTTCTTTTTTTTTTTATGAGCAGGCCACCCTGACGACAGAGTGCAGAAGCAGGCTGAGTTGTTGTGAGAAATAACAATGGGTAGTGCACATGTAATAATACAAACATGGCCTAAAACAGAAAGGGAGAGTGTTTTGAAGCCAGGCTTAGTATTCTGATTTTCTTAAGGTTCACACTCTGCTCTCTTTCTCCCTCCCCAACCCTCTCAATCCCACCTCCACCCCCCACTCAGTCCCGTTTACCTCCCTGTCCTCTTCCCTAACCCACCCCTCCCAGCTTGGTCTTCCTTATGATGATCCCAAAACACCCCAATTGAACAATAAACATGAATGACCATGGTGGTCCTGTCAGCTCTGGCTTTTTGTAAAATAACCAGTGATCTACAGCGTTCCTCTGGAATTGATTTCACAGACTCTCGCCACCTCTTCCCATTGACAGGCAAAAAAACCTGACTAACACTATCCATTTTCCCATCATTGTAAATTCTTAAGAGGCCAAGAGCTGTGAGGCCCAAGCCTCCTGGTCCGCCATGGCGGCAGTAACAAATCAAACAGTCTGCTTACAAACTCTTACATTTTGAAAAGAACACTTCGAAATGATTAAATATTTATGCATGGCAAGCACTCGAAACTTTGATGATTTATTCAGACTTTATAACTTATAGTAAAATATAAATTTTTGCCCATAGTGGCATAAATGTAAAAGATTTCTTTTCCCAGAGTGCAGGGCTTCCAAAGTTGGGGATGAAAAAATGCATCTGTTTTCCTGTGTGTTTGCTTTTTTTTATAGTCTTCATAAATCCAGCTAGCTCCCTTTTAGACCACTAGCCTCTTTCAATAGAAGCATGTTTTTGCTGGGATTTCCACATTCATAATTATTCCTCTCATTTCTCTGCTCTGAGAAGACAAGCTGGTATTTCATTCCTTTGGGGAAGTTAATAATATGGTAGGCAAAACATCAGGAAAAATTATAATGAATGAGGCTATACAAACCGTAGGGAAACACATGTTGCCGTTATAAAATGTTCCTGTCATAAATCCTGGAAATTTCACTACAGTCACAAGTGAATAACTTTTTAACGCATAAACACTCAATTAATTAAATAGTAATATGCTATATAAGTTTAAACTAGTGCTAAATAGCTTGCATTTATATCATGCTTTAGGGTTACAAAGCACTTTCACATACATTATCTCATTTGTGCTCAGACATCCCTGTGAGATAGGGACTACAAATATCATTATCCCCATTTAACAGATGAGGAGATTGAGGCTTACAGAGTTTAAGCAGCTTCCATAAGGCCACACAGCTTGGAACAGGGGGAAAAGAAAGCTCATATAATGGCACTTACTGTCATGAATAGTACCTTAGCAATCCTTAGCAGATACCTTAGCGGTCCTGAACCTTCCAACTGTCTTTACATCTATATTGAATCAGAGGACAAGAACTTTCTCTAACCTCCTTTAAAAAACATATTATTACTTATTTCTTACTGAGAATATAATGCCCAAGACTTGAACTCAAATATTTTCTTTTCTTGGCTTTAATTTAGGTCCCATGCAATATTCCTGGAGTAGTTATTTGAGTGGCCCTGCGGTCTTCATTATTTCTTAGTTATTTTAGCATCCAATTTATTTTTTTTCTGTTTCTTTCAAGTGTCTTGAATGTTGTCTGTATAGAGTTCACAGACCTATAAATATGACTAAAAGGTCATCACTAGATAAATAAAGATTTATCACTAGATAAATATAATACAGTGTAGAATTTCCACTATATTATTCAGTTCCTGTTATCACAGAGTGCTGTGCTATGTGCTAGATGTACAAAAAATATAATTTTAGAGCACAATTTTGTTTGTAAGAGACAATACGTATAAGTATGAAGCTGGAAGACTTGCTTTGCCGTTTACTAGTTGTATAGTCTTGGCCAAGTCATTTTTCCTTTATAGATTTCAGTTTCCTCAGTTGTGAAATGGATATAATAACATTTGGACTAGATGAGTTCTAAAGTTTCTTAAAATCTAAAAGTTTCTAAATTTATGATCCTATATCTCTCCAGGTATATCATAAGGATAACATGAAATAATTAATATAACATGGTTATAAATTGTTATATAAATATTAGCTACTCTCATTATGTGGCTTAATATTCTCATTTTAGAGATGAAACATCTAGTCCAAAATCATGAACAAGTTAGTTGAAGAACTATGATCAGAACCCAAATTTTAAGTCCCCATTATGTGTGTGTTCCTCCGCACTACCCTGTCTCTCTTTAATATCTTTTAATCCCTAATGTATGAAAGAGTTGTATAAAATTATCAATACTGTGTCTCTTTCAAAGAATCTTATTTGGTTTTAGCATATACATGCTAAATACTTTGATGAAAGAAAGCCTTTAAAGTTTCATTTGCTCAATTATTTTTTAAATAGGAAACAATAGGCATTGTTGGATCTTGTATTCATTATACATTCTAGTCAATTGTGTGATGATAGGGATGTTGTTGAATGAATATCACTTATGAAAAACTATCTATTCCCATACCATGTCAGCCATATATGTGTATATTCTTTTGTAAGGGTGGGGTGCTTGAGGAAAAACAACCAAAGTACTCTACCTCATTAAAAATGAATGATTAGATGTTTAACCAATCAATCTTAATCTTAGGTTTTAAATTGAATATAGAAAGTCTCTGAAAGCCATTGGATGAAGTGAAATGATATTAGACAGTCTATTCCAATTGGCTGAGGGATTTTATCATGCCCTCTGATCACGTTGTTTAAAAGCAAAGAATTAGCTGCAATTGAGGTGTTTCAGTGAGTGATGAGCTCCGAGACAGAGTATTCTGGCAAGCTCCTTAGGAGGTGTTGATGGGAGTAGGGTGGTGGGGTGGGTGGAGTGTGAAGGGAAGGAGAGACATTGGTTTTGGCTTAGGTCTATTTCCCTCCTTCCCCTTGCTGGAGGAGGACCTAATGACCTTTGAAGTATTCAGAGGATGTTGGACTTCTTATCTACTCACCAGTGTTCTACCAATATCCCTGAACCAGTTGATGGTCAATGTCTCCAATAAGAGCCAAGTTACAGACTAGATATGTGGATATGGATTTATGATTCCACAAGTAGCACAGCAGAAAAATGGCAACAGACCTAAAAGGGAACTTCCTGAGTACCCCATGAATGGACAAAAATGATTTCTAGCAATTAGAAGCTGTGAGTAACTTCTTTGCTATAATGCTCTCTAAGCTTGAACCCGCTTTCCTCTTAACTCTATGTTTACATGTAAGAAAGTGTGATAGACTTCTGGGGGAATGCTTTGTTCCAAATGTCCTACCTTAGTAAATACTCTTCTCTAAATGATTCTCAGATGTTGATTTTTGGGGAGAAGTAGCACACTACTGGTGGCTCAATCAGATGGCAAAAGAAAATTATCTCCAACTCCTCAGGGATACCCCTAAAATGATGAGGGGAGATATTGGTTTCTCTAAAACTTGAGATTTACTTGTGAAATTAGGAGCTAGGTTAAGGATTCTCCAAACTTGTATGGCTATATACTTCTTATAAAAACTTCTTAGGTATGGAAAATAGGCATCTTGGTTAGTTAGTGATGCCTTCTTGAATGGCTTTTTTATTAGTAATAATACACATGATTTTTTTCTTTAGTATTTTGCACCCTCTTTGCTTGTAGATGTACTGAGAATCAGTACACTGACACTGTCAAAACTGTATTACTTCCAGCAAAAATCACCTCTGCAAATACTTAGTCTAATCTAGCTGTTTGTAGGTCATGTCAAATGTAATGGAGAAACATATGGTAAGCATAAATTCATTCTGCATATTATCACCAAAGACATAGTTCTGCATGAGAAGTAGGTAAAAGTTATAATCAAACAAACCTATGACTGGAAAATACAGTGGACCAGTCATACTGTGATGGTAAAGAATCATCCACCCAATATTAAGGCTTCAGCTGAAAGTCCATATTAGATGGATTCTTTGTGTAGAGTTTATAGATATGATGGACATAGTAGATAAGAGTAAATGGACAAAAGCAGTGCAGGATGGGTACATGGGGATACATTGTGATCTGTGCCAGTCGGGGGAGGTGGTAGATGTATAGAGACATGTTAGAGTCATGATTTAAACTCTATGCCAGTTTGGTAACCAATCACTGGCCCAGCTATATTGTAAGGAATTTTCAATGATACAGGCCATAGTGTAGCAAATACTTTTCATGAAAATCTATGTCTTTAACCTGCAGAGCAGGTGCTAGAGAAATAACTTCTAGATGAAAAATAGTGGGAACTGATTATTCCCACTCAATATATTCTAAAAGGGACCTACCCTCCCATCATCAAAACTAGTTCTTCATGAGTCATCCTCAACTCCTTCCTATCTCTCACCCCTCCATGTCCAATCTGTTGCCAAAGTCTGTTGACCTCACCTTTGCAATGTCTCTCATTTCTGCTCCCTTCTCTCAGATTCTCTCAGATCTTTCTAGTGCAGGCCCTCATCCCTTTGCTCTTGGCCTATTGTAATAATATACTGGTTGGTTTGACTGAATGTTTACCATTTGACTGCCTCCCCACTCCAATTCATCCTCCATTTAGCCACCTAAAATGCTTGTCCAATCACATCACTCCCCTGCTTAATAAATAGTGGCTCCCTATTACCTTTAGGATCAAATGCAAACTCTTTGTTTGGACTTCAAAGCCTTATATAACCTAATTCTCCCCACCTTTCCAGTCTTATACCTTATATTCCCCATGTAATCTTTGATCCAATGCCATTCACCTTTTTGCTATTTCCCAAAGAAGAGACACTATCTCTTGGCTTTAAGTATTTTCTCTGGCTTTCCCCCATGCCTAGAATACTCTCCCTCCTCATCTCTGCCTCCTGGCTTTTTTCAAGTCCCAGCTATTCTTCTTCCTTTTTTTCAGTTAAAGACTTTCATTTTACTGAAAGATCAATCAACAAGCATTTCTTTAGCTCTTATTTTCTGCCAGCCACTAGGGATAAAAACCCCAAGTAATTCTATCTTTTGTTTTTTTCACATCACCAAAATTTCTCCCAATCCCACATCTCCCTGTCCACAGAGCCATTCCATAGAACAATATTTTTTAAAGAAAAAATATAAAAATAATAATCAAAACTTATCAGTATATCAAAAAAGTTTGAAAATTCATGCAATGTTATTACACCCATGGACTTCCCACCTCTGTAAAGGAGAGGGTGGGTAGTGTCTTTCTTCTTTGGAGACATGCTTATTCTTGTAATTTTGCATCATTCACTTTTATGTTGCTTTTCATTTATATTGTTATAGTTATTGTACAAATTGTTTTCTTAGCCTTGATCATTTCACTCTGTATCAGATATTAATGATCTCTTAATTTACAAATCAAAGTAATTTGCAAATCCAAATTGCAAAGTAATTATCATTCTTGACCTTTCTATGTCATTTGATACCATTGACAATGATCTTTTTTTCTAAAGTATTCTTTCTCTCCTACCTCCTAGCCTTTTCTCAGACTCCTCTGTTGCATTATTATCCATGCCCTACCACCTAACTTTTGGGTACCTGAGAGCCCTGTCCTAGACCCTCTTATCTTTCCACATATTCTCTCTGTCCATAATATCATCAATACAGATTCAGTTATAATCTCTATGCAGCTGACTCCCAGATGTACATATTTAGCTCTTACTTCTAGGCCCACATTGCTACTTTTTACTTATGTTTATCATTGAATGTCCCACGGGTATCTCAAACTCAATACGTGCAAGACATAATTCATTATCCTTCCCCTAAAACTCTCTTCCTAATTTCTATATTTCTGTTGAGGATACCACTATCCTTCCATTTATCCAGGCTCACTACCTCAGTCTTCCTTGACTCTTCACTCTCCTTAACTCATCCACCTTATATCCAATCAGTTGCAAAATCCTTAATTTTATCTTCATAATATCTCTAATATCCATCCTGTTCTCTGTGTTCACATAGATATCATCTTAGTTCAAGTCTCATTGTACCTCACTTAGCCAAGGTCATCCACTGCATCCTGGGCCATCTCTAGTCATCCTGACTTTTGTCTTGCCACTGGACTTTGATGACTCTGGAAGAGAGAGTGAGGCTGATGACTTTGTGTAACTTTGTGTCACTTAAATCCAGTACAGGCACAAGTCAAGACATCACCCTGTGACGTCATCTATCCTCTTTGGAAAGGGAGGATGAACAACAAAACATACAATTTTCTTAGTCATCAAGACTTGAAACCTCAAAGTCACCTTTGACTTTTCCTTCTTTATCGTGACCTTTTGTCTCTTCTCTCATTTGCCATCTCTACCCAATCTAGATCAATAAATAAGAAGCTATGCTGTTTTAGAAGGCAAGATACTTGGATTCTAGTCTGATGTCTGCCGTAAGAATAATCTACTTGTTCAGTGCCATACCAATCAAACTACTAAAAAATTATTTTATATAGCTAGAAAAAATAATAAAAAGAACAAAAAGTCAAGAATATCAAGAAAATCAATGAAAATAATTTGATGGAAGGTAGAGTGTCTATACCAGATCTGAAGTTGTATTATAAAATGGTAATTATCAAAACAATCTGTTACTAGTTAAAAAATAGAGTGGTAAATCAGTGGAATAGATTAGGTCCACAATACATTGGGGTAAATGACTGTATTAATTTAGTGTTTGGTAAACCCAAAGATCCAAGCTTGTGGGACAAATACTCAATATTTGACAAAAACTGCTGACAAAACTGGAGGACTGTGGCAGAAACAAGGTATAGAGCAACATCTCACACAGTATACCAAGACAAGTTCAAAATGGGCATGTGATTTACGCATAAAGGATAACACCATAAGCAAATTAGGAGAGCATGAAATAGTTTGCCTGTCAGATCTATGGATAAGGGAAGAATTTAGGACCAACCAAGATATAGAGAGCATTATGAAGTGCAAAATGGATCATTTTGATTATATAAAATTAAAGTTTTTATACAAACAAAAGCAATGTGACCAAAATTAGAAGGAATGCAGAAAACTGGGAAATGTTTTTTATAGTAAGTATCTCTGATAAGACCTCATTTCTCAAATATGTAGAGAAATGAATCAAGTTTATAAGAATACAAATCATTCTCTAATTAATAAATGGTCAAAGGATATGAATAGACAGTTTTCAAAGAAATCAAAGTTATCTATACTCATATGAAAAAATTCTCCTAATGGTTATTTATTAGAGAAATGCAAATTAAAACAGCTCTCAGGAAAAAGGTAAAGGAGGGAGGGAGGAAAGGAATTTGGAACTCAAAACTTTAAAAGAAAGGATGGTAAAATTATTTTTATAAGTAATTTGAGGGTAAATAAAATATTATTTTAAAAAGATAATATGTGTTGGGAGTAAGGTTGAAGACTGGAAAATTAAGAGGAGGCTAAGTTATGAAGGGCTTTGAAACAAAATAGGGGATTTTGTATTTCTTCCAGGAGGCAATAGGAAGCCATTGGAGTTTACTGAGTGGGGGAAGGCTCTGTGTGACCTGATGGGACCTACACTTTAGGAAAATCTCTTAAGGGGTTAAATAGATAATAGATTAGTGTGGGAGAGACTTGAGGCAGGGAGATCCATCAGCAGGGTATTTCAACAATCTAGGTATAAGATGATGAGGACCTACACTAGAGGGGTGACAGTATCAGATGAGAGAAAGGGAACTATTCCAAAAATGTTGTAAAGGTAAAATTGACAGGTCTTGGCAATAGTTTGCATGTTGTGGGGGTGGGGGGAGGATAGAGGAATGGGGTTGAGAAATAGTGAGGAATCCAGAATGACTCATATGTTGGGAGTCTCAGGTATTGAGAGGATCATGTTACCCTCTATAGTAAAAAGGAAGATAGGAGGTGGGGAGAGTTTAGGGGGAAAGATAATGAATTCTATTATAGGTACATTGAGTTTAAGACATCTACTAGTCTCTAAGACCAGTGTTTTCTACTACCCTAACATACCTCTTCAAGGTAGCTAGGTGGCACAGTGGATAGAGTTCCAGGTCTGGAGTCAGGAAGACTTCTCTTCCTGAGTTCAAATCTAGCCTCAAACAGTTACTAGTTATGTGTCCCTGGGCAAGTCACTTAACCTTTTTTGCCTCAGTTCCCTATGTGTAAAATGAACTGGAGAAGGAAAAGGCAAACCATTCCACTATTTCCACCAAGAAAACTCCAAATGAAGTCATGAAGAGTTGGCCACAACTGAAATGACTAAACAACAGCAAATATGCCTCTGCAATGATTCTACTTTGCCTATCAAATTAACTCTAAACTTATTAAAATGATTTCCAAGACTTCTTTGATCTGGCCTCAATCTTCCTTTCCAGAATTATCTCCTGCTGTTTCCCTAAATATACTCAATGCTTTAAATTTTATTATTTGCTATTCTTTGAAAGTTCCTCCACTTTCTTACCTCTGTGTTTTTGTTCGTGTTTGTCCTTCCACCTGGAATTCCTTCCAACTCTTCTCTATACCCACCTCTCCATTTCCAAATCCACCCATTGAAATCATAGCCATCTCCATAATTTAAAGCCATCTATCCCCCTTGTTTAAAGTTTACTTTCTAAATGGAGTTTATCTCCATTTCCCCCTTCAAATACCTAAAGCATTTTATTTGTTCCGCCCTTAGGGCACTTATTATATTAACCCTTGCATTAAAATGCCTTGTCAGTTTGCCTTATCTCCTCCTAACTAGACTATGAATCCCATGAGGAAAGGAATTATGTTTTACTTATCTTTGTATCTCTCTTATTTTACATATGCCCTTGCATACAGTTGGCATTTAATATTTGCTGAGTCTTATATCATCTTTCTTACAGAAAACTGGGATATCTTTAACATTCTTCTCCTGTGTTGTTAGTTTTATGTTTTTATATCAATTCAGCCCTAAGAGATAGGGCTTCTGAGCCAAAATAACCTACCAAATGTATCAGAGTTTAGAAATTTTAGATCATTTTTTCCTGGGGGAAAAAAGGATCTGGTATTGAGGGAGCACAGATTGAATGTGACTGGAGAATAAGTGGGTATCTGTGGACAAGGGCAATTTGTACTTCTCTGGAATGGTCTCAGAAATTTTATATATATATATATATACACACACGTATATTTATATATATATATATGTATGTATATATATGTGTGTATATATGTATATGTCTGTATATGCATATATACATACACATAGATAATTAGATACCTCAGCAGCAGCAGTGAGCAAAATTAAGTCACAAAGGATTAGAAAGTCTACAAATATGATTTTTAAAAGCAGACACATACTTTGACAGTCCCTCTGTTCATCAAAATACGTTAGGTAGATCTTATTTAGGTCTTATGTGTTTGTTTATGTTAGCATGAGATTTTCTTGTTGAGAATACAAATTTCTTAGAAGGCAGGCATATATCTTTATATTAATATGATATGAGTATAACAAGGATAGAATGATGCACATTTGGGGATTTAATGAATACTTTGTGATGAGGATGAAAACAGGAAAGAGAGAGAAGTGGGGGGCTTTTCCAATTAATCTGGTGGTTTGGACTGAATGATTTTCTTGGCAAGAGGATGTGAGATGCTAGCAGTTTTTGAGGCCAATTCCTCTTTCCAAAAAAAAAAAAAAATAGAGATTCAATAGAGAGCTAAACATTTACCAGTGAACTGACTTATTGAATGATATGTTTATGGATATCCAGCATTTTCTAATTTTCTGAGGGAATTAGAAAACTGCAAACATATGGGTCCCTCATTCCCATCATCTGCACATGCAAGGGATACAATATGGTGGAATGGAAAGAGGCAGTGACTGGAATACAGAAGACACAGGTTCTAGACTTAGGTCTGCCATTAATTTGTGCTTATCGGAGGATCTTATGATGGTCACTTATCCTCTTTGAGCCTTAGTTTCCTCATTTGGAAAAGAAAGTATTGGACAAGGCCAGTACTTTTTATGCTGTGTCTCAAAGCTCTTTGGTATTGTACAAAGAATTCCAATGGGGTTCAACATAATAAATGGTAGACCAGCACACTCAACAAATCCATCTATTCTAATTACTGAATGGACTTACAGACATTCAAGTGATTCTCAGTCTGTACTGGCAGAATTCCTTTGAAATAATGAATACTTGTTTATTGGCTGTCCTTTTTAAAAAACTCTGGTTTTTTTTGGTATTAAGATCCATTATGGAAGATGAGAATAAGACAGGAAATTTCATGAGATGAAAAAAGCAAAAAGCATTGAAAACCAGGACTCTGATGACAAAACAAATATCCATAAACCTAGTTCAAATCCCAAATGCCAAATGTAGAAGAAATGTAAATGTAATGATTTCTTTTTCCAGTTAAAGTTGACTTCTAGTAGTCCTGACATGCACGATGTATTGTTCCTGAATTAAAAAAAATACTTCCATGGGTTTGGGGAAATTAATAGATACTTGAAAACCAAATATTAGATATTTAAAAATTTAAACTGAAACTTTTAATATAAGGATGCTGTGAAATGAATCAATTTCCCCAAATTGTTTGTTATTCAAATAAAAAGGAAAATAGAAATCTCATATGATGCACTCTTTATCCAAGATTTTACCAATTATAGAGTATTGATTGATGGTAAATCTTCATATCCATTTTACTTTATAAATTATCAGCAATGTTAGATTAAGGATAAAATTAATCTGAAAAATAAGATTTTTAAATTGCTTGTATGAGGTGGCAGAGCCAGGACAATGAAGTGAAGTGAGCCATTTTGCCAAGCTCTTCCAACAGAACTTTCTAAACAATTTAAAAAAGTATATCAAACTGATTCTAAGTGGGATAACTTACAAAAAGTCACAGTGAATAAAATTTGCAGTGCAAGGCAGCTTAGGAGGACAGAAAAAAGGTCTGCAGACATGGCTGGAGGCTGGTTGGGAGTGGAGGTGTCACAGAAGTAGCACCAAGTGTGGACCTTGGAGGCTGTAGAAGCAGTGATGGTGACAGCCACACTGAGAATGCCCAGTGCTTAGAGATCATAAGGGGACTGAATACCTGGCCAGAAAGAGATTTCAGGGCACCCTTGTACTAGCACTGGGCATAATACCAGATACAATTTGGCAACTCCTTCACCCATTACCCAGTTCCAGGGTGGTGAGGAGTGATTGTGGTTGCAAAGGAGCAGGGGCTTTACCAGGAGAGTAATGAACACACTACTTCCTGGATCACATGGCTTTGGATACACTGAAAAGTTACAGGCTTGCAGACCTAGCTGTGAAAGCAGCAGGACATAAAAGACCAAAGCTCAGGCCAGTCATTCCCTCCTTCCAGCACCCCACCCTTGAGATGAGCAGAACCCAAATATAACATTAAATACAAAGTAAAAAAAAAATAGGCTGGAAAAATGAGTAAACAACAGCAACAAAAATAACTTTACTGTAAAACCTACTATGGTGACAGGAAAGCTCAAGACACAAACTCAGAGGAAATCAGTGACTTAAAAATATCTAAAGGCAAAGCCTCAAAAAATGCATCAAGGATTCCTCTAAGAGCAGAAGAATGAGATAAAGAAAGAGCAAAAAATGATTTTAAAGATCAAATAAGAGTGGTAGAGGAAAAATTGGGAAAAGAAATGAGAACTATATAGTACAGTGGATAGTGTCAGGCCTAGAGTTAGGAAGACCTGAGTTCAAATCCAGCCTCAAACAGTTACTATCTGTGTGACCCTGGATAAGTCACTTAACCCTGGTTGCCTCAATTTTCTTATCTGTAAAATGAACTGGAGAAGGAAATGGCAAACCACTCCAATATCTTTGCCAAGAAAACCCCAGATGGGATCTCAAAGACTGGGACACAACTGAAATTACTAGACAACAGCAACAACAACAATATGTGAATATTTGTATATGTATGTGTGTATGGATATACACATAATTGTATATAAACATTCATCCTGTCCAACAGGGAATTAGGAGGGGAAGGAACTAAGAGGAAGGAGGGTGTTACAGGAGTGAGGGTAGACTATGAGAGACAATCCAAAGCAAAACAGACCTTTAGGGGAGGGGACAGGGTTTAAAAAAAAAAGGATAAATAGAAGAGAATAGGATGCTGGAAATTATACAGTTAGCAGTAATAACTGTAAATGTGAATATGATGAACTTACTCATAAAAGAGAATCAGGTGGTAGAATGGATTAGAAACCAGAACCCAACAATATATTGTTTGCAAGAGAAACACTTAAAGCAGAAAGACACATAAGGTTAAAATAAGGGGCTGGAGCAGACTTTATTAGGCTTCACCTGAAGTAAAAATGACAGAGGCAGCAAGCATGATCTCAGACAAAGCAAAAGCAAAAATAGACCTAATTAAAAGAGATTATCAGGGAAACTACATTCTGCTAAAAGGTACCATAGACAACAAAATAATATCAATACTCAACATATATACACCAAATGGCATAGCACCCAGTTTTGTTAAGGAAAAGTTATTTGAATGAGTTACAGGAGGTGGTACCTCACAGTAGTTTTAATGTACTAGTGGAGGACCTCAATTTATCCCACTCAGACCTAGATGTAAATCTTAACTATAAAACAACAAGAAAGAAGTTAAGGAGATGAATAGAAAAGCTATGTATGATAGACCTCTGGAGAATATTGAATGAGAATAGAAAGGAATTTATTTCTTTCTCAGATATACATGATACCTTCACAAAAATTAATCATGTATTATTATATAATAACCTCACTAACAAATGTAGAAAAGCAGAAATATGAAATATACCTTTTCCAGACCATAATACAATAAAATTACTTTCAATAAATGGTCTTGGAAGCATAGATTAAAAATAATTGGAAACTAAATAATTCTAAAAGGTGAGTGAGTCAAAAAGATGAGTGAGTCAAAGGACAAATCATAAAAATAAGTAATAATTTCATTAAATATAATGACAAAGTGGTAATCATCAAAACGACTTGGTACTGGATAAAAAATTGAATGGTTGATCAATGAACTAAATTAGATAAACAGTGTAAAGAAATGAATAAATACAGTAGCCTCATGATCAACACAAAGTTCCCAGTTATTGGGGAAAAAAATCATTATTTGACAAAAACTGCTGGGAAAACTAGAATTAGTCTGGCAGAAACCAGGCATAGAATAATGACTCACACAAAATACCAAGACAAGGTCAAAATGGGCACATAATTTATATGTAATGGGTGACATTGTAAATAAATCAGGGAAGCATGGAAGAAATTACCTGTTAGACTTATGGATAGGGGAAGAGTTCATATCCATATAAGGGGAGAGAGGTTCATGGAAAGTAAAATTAATAATTTTGATTATGGAAAATTAAAAAAAACTACCCTGAGGTACCACTTACCACCAACAATGTATTAATATACCTATTTTCCTACATCTCTTCAAATATTTGTCTTTTTCCTTTTCTGTCATTCTAGCCAATCTGATGAATGTGAGGTGGTACCTCACAGTAGTTTTAATCTACTCAAAGGACTATACATCTTTGCATACCCTTTTGACACAGCAAATACAACTGCTATATCTGTGCCTCAAGGAGATCAAAGAAAAAGGAAAAGGGCACATGTGTACAAAGATATTTTTAGCAACTCCTTTTGTGGTGGCCAAAAATGGGAAACTGAAGAGATGCCCACCAATTAGGGAATGGCTGAGCAAGTTCTGGTATATGAATGTGATGGAACAGTATTGTGTTGTAAGAAATGATGAAGTGAATGGTTTTAGAAAAACCTGGGAAGACTTATATGAACTAATGCAAAGTGAAGTAAGCAGAACCAGGGTAACATTGTACACTGTAACAGCAATATTGTAAATATAATCAGCTGTGAAAGACTTAGTAACTGATCAATACTATGATCCATCACAATTCCGAAGGACTCCTGCTATAAGATGCTATCCACCTCTATCTAGAGAACTGATGGTCTCAAGGTGAAGATTAAAGCATTCCCCCTCCCCCCCTTTTTGTTTTGAACATAGCTAATGTGGAAATATGTTTTGCATGACTTCATATTCATGATGTTTATCGTATTTCTTGCTTTCTCAATAGGTGGAGGGTTGGATGGGGGGGAAGAATTTGGAATTGAAAATAAAAATAAAATAAATTAGTTGAATGTTACTTGGTACCATTAATAGGTATGTCAAAAACTGCTTTAAAAGATTTTTTGGATTCTCACCAAAATCCTTCTCTGATATACCTCATCACAATGTGGCAGTGACTTTGGATTTTTGAAGGGTTTGTGAATATGGTGTTCACAGAATGAGGAATTTTTAAAATAAGGCTATTAGTGTATAAAAGAGAAAGCTAAATATCTTTCTGTTGTTTCTTATAGAACCAAACTTTCTGAGATCAGCTTTTCTTTTCATCCATAAATTGATATAGATTGAAGCTTCTGGGCATGTAGAAAAAATAACCTTTCATCATTGCCCAAATAAATATCCTCTTTCTTTAAAGTGCTTCATGTACAATGACACTCAAATACTTGCTAGAGGAAGAAAGGAAAGACAGAAGTATTGATCATTTTATAATTATCTTTGTATCTTATATAACAGAGTTTCTTTTCTTTTTTTTAAAGTTTGTGAAGCCTTTTATATACATTTTCTCATTTTAGCCTTGCGAATTCTGAGGTAGGTTCTACAAGTATTATGTATCGCCTTTTTACTGATTAAGAAACTATGGCTCTGAGAGGTGAAGTAACTTGTGTATTGTAACATGAATAGTAAGCATCTGAAGCATAATTTGAACCTAGATCTTTCTGACTCCATCTTCAAGACTAACCAAAGTACCTTTCCAAATAGGATGGTAGGATTATTTTAAAAAGGCTCTTCACGTTTACATGCACTGCTTCTTCTTAGAAGACTTACAGACTTATTAAAAGGCTTATAGCAGAGCTTCTTCACCTTTTTTTCAACTCATGGACACCTTTGGAAATCAGTTGAAACCTATGGAGCTCTTCTTAGAATAATATTTTTGAATGAGTAAAATAAAATATGTGAATTACAGAGGAAACCAATTATTTTGGAATATGGTTATTAAAATACATTTTTAAAAAAAAACATGTTCACAGACTCCAGATTAAGAACTCCTGTTCTATAGTGATCTTCTTTGTATATTGTATATGCCTTGTTCTTAGCTCATGTCTTCTGGCCAGCTAGGTCAAGGCTCGGGCTCATTGTCCTTCTGTGTTACTCTTCTCTTAGAAGGTTGTGGTTGCAGAATCACCCTGCCTATGCTGGTTAGCTTTGACTAAGGAATCCAGGAGGTCCCAACCCCTCAAACCTACAAAAATGGCTTCAAGTTTGGATACATGTATCTAATGCTCAATACTCAGGGACAGACACAAAAGTATATGAATGAGCTAGGGCTTGAGGCACCCAGGCCTCCCATCCATGCATTGTCATGTATGAGCAGTCACCATCATTACAGTATTGCTGTTACTGCATATAGTGTTCTCTTGGTTCTGATAATTTCATTCTTCGTTATTTTAGGCAAATCCATCCATGTTTTTCTAAAATCAGCAAGCTCATCATTTCTTATAGCACAGTAGTATTCCATCACAATCATATACTATAACTTATTTAGCCATTCCCTAGTTGATAGGTATCCCATAATTTCCAGTTCTTTGCCACCACAAAGAGAGCTGCTGTAAATATTTTAAAACATATAAGCTCTTTTCCTTTCCCTCCAATCACTTTTGGAAACCGACCTAGTAGTGGCATTGCTGGGTCAGAAGGTATAGGCAGTTTAAGAACTCTTCAGACATAATTCCAGATTGTTTTCCAAAGTGGTTGGATCAGTTCACACTTCCACCAACAGTGAACTGGTGTCTCAATTTTTGCATACTCCCTCCAACATTTGTCACTTTCTGCATCAAACATTTTAGCTGATCTGACAGATATAAAATGATATCTCAAGGTTGTTTTAATTTGCATTTCTCTAATCAATACTGATTGATAGCATTTTTTATATGATCATAAATTGCTTTGATTTCTTCATCAGAAAACTACCTGTTCATATCCTTTGGCCATTTATCAATTGGGGGTGACTTGTATTATTATAGTTTTGACAAATTTCTTCATATATTTGACATATGAGACTTTAATCTGAACAACTGTCTACAAAACTCCCCCCCCCCAATTTTCAGCTTTTCTTCTGATCTTGGCTACATTTGTTTTCTTTGTACAAAACCTGTTTTAATTTGATGTAATCAAATTATCCATTTTACATTTCACACTGTTCTTTGTCTCTTGTTTATTTATAAATTGTTCACCTATCCAGAAGAATGGTAGGTAATATGTTCCACATTCTTCAATTTTTTTGGTAATAGCTGTATATCCAAGCTTGGCACTCTATCCATTGTACTACCTAGCTAGGGTCTCAATAGCTTTGAACTGAATTTCAAATGTCCAGTACTGGGGCCAAAAGTCATTGATGCTCTCTCCCCTTTCTGGAAAAATATGCAAAGCTACTCCACCTGTCAATGGGAAGATGCTTGGATATAAAATATTTTGACATTATCTTGGTAAACAGTTAAGAGTCTAGTTTTGCAGCCAGTGCAACATTGACTAAAGAGTGACCTCCAGAACCCATTGCCAGCAATAGCTGAGACAAAGACTCATTTGGCGTCCATGCCACCTTTGAACTCGAATTTGATTGGACTGATGCTATACAAGAACTGAACTAAGGTGAGCCTATTTGACAAGTGACTAAGTGGAAGTGTGGCTTAACAAGATAGGGAACACTTGGCAATAAAGAAGAGGTGCCCCACAAACCCTTCAGGGCACCCTAGAATCCTGAGGAGCATATGCAGCTGTCTGGAATCTGGGACAGAGAGCCAGATTGTCCATGCTGTACCTAACACAGTGTAATGAAGGATATTTTCTGGTATGACTGGACTGACTTGAAGTTAATTCAGCTTCCAGGTGTCACCTTGGGGGAGAGGAGTTCTCTCATCTGGTTGTTAGGATTTTCAAGTTTTGATGACCTAGCCCCCATGAATAACAACTTATGGGTCAAGTTCATAGGATGACAGGAGCAAAATAGCATCCTGGGTTTCCACTTATATACAGAATAAATTCTTTCTCTGGTGACGCTAAGTGACCATAATTGTGCTGCATCATCAGTTTTTCAGGGAAATAACTAGTAGACAGGTAAAGTCTTATTTATCATATCAACTGGGTTTGAGCAAATCACTTAACATCTCATTGCTCCAGGCAATTTTCTAATACTGTAAGTTGCAGAACAGGTGGACCTAAATGTACACATGTATTTTTGGAGCAGGTCACTGTACCATGATGAGACGTTGGATTTGGTCTTTGTTTCATCATGGTGTAGAGGTGACCTGTGCCAAAAAACAAACAAACGTATGTATGTCTGTGCGTACATGAATACACATGAAAATGTTTGACTCAAGAAGCTACTGCTATTAATATTATTAATAATAATATTGTTATTAATAAGCAATAATAACATCATCATTATTATTATTAATGGCCTTCCTTTCATCCTTTTAATGTCTTAGAAATTCCAGCACACTGGCATATAGTTCTAGTCCTTTCAAAATTTTATCAACTTGTTGGTCGTTCAACAAGGATCTTGGGCACCAACAGTTAAAATATTATGCTTGTAAATAGTCTTCAAAAAGCATGTGATTCTTATATAGCTTCTTAGTAAATTCCATGTCAATTATTCCTTTATCTGTCTTGGTATTTCACATGGGTCCCTCTTATATGTATACGATACAATAGACTTTGTAAAAACAAGGAAGCAATTAAGACATTTTTAGTTCCCTCTGAGAGTTGCAAAACAAAAGACTGCCTAAGGGAAGTGATCCAAGGCAATATACATTTGTTATCGAAGCCAGAATAAAATGTTGTTTAAGACTTAATTCTTTGGCCAAGAATACATGGCAGTAATGTCTTTTAAACTTTATTGTTATTTTAAATTTAAACAAATGCTCTTTTGGCTTACTTTTCTTTTAGCAGAATGTTTGCAAGTCTCTGTGGGGACTCATACCATGCTTTTGCTTTCTTTAATATTTGTAAATGATATCCAGAACTTGAGCTGGAGGTAGTGTTTCCAGGGTTAAATTGTATGGCATATGAGTAGGCATCTATACTCACTCACCTGAATCTCTGGCTGAAGCCAGAAAACATTGGTGCTAAGGCTGAGTGCTAATAATAACAATAACAGCTTTAATTCATAAACAGTTCTTTCCAATTACAAAAGGCTCCTACAAATCCCATCTCATATGCCTACCAGCTGAATCACCCTAGGCAAGTCACTTCTGCTTTCTGAGCCTCACTTTTCTTCCCTGGAAATTCATTACAAAACACTTTCTTGTGAGGATTGAAGGAGATGTTTGGGGATGGGGTGGGGAGGAGTTGCTTTGTCAACCTTAAAGTGTTCTATTATCAGTTATTCTTATCTCACTGGTTACTTGCAACACCTCTTTGAGGTAGATAGAGAAGATACTATAATGACTTTTTCAGATGAGAAAATGAGGAACTGAAGGGATTTGTATATGGCCATAATGCCAGAAGGTAACAGAGCTGAAACTAAAATTCAGATCTTCTCACCACAAGTGCTTGCATATAGTTGTGATATTTATAGCTGAAAGGTATCTCAGAGGCGATCTATTTCAACCTCTTCATTTGCAGGATGGAGGAAACAGAAACTCAGACAGGTTTGGTGATTTGGTTAAAGACACTTAAGTGGTAAGTAGCAGAGTTGGGATTTGAATGTAGGTCTCCTGACACAAAATACAGTGCCTTTTCCCTGGACCCATTACAGTATAATAGGCTGATGGGTAGTATGTGGCCAGAATTCACTTGGGAGATATATTCAGACATCATTAGATTACCCTAGGTGGAAAGTTGGCATCTGCCCATTGGCAGATGGAGTAGCTTTGCACATTTTTCCAGAAAGGGGAGAGAACATCAATGGCCTTTGGCCGCAGTAGTGGACATCTGAAATTCAGTTCAAAGCTATTGAGACCCTAGCTATGTGGTGCCAGGCCTGGAGTCGGCAAGACTCATCTTCCTGAGTTCAAAAGTGGCCCCAGACACTTACTAGCTATGTCACCCTGGGCAAGTCACTTAACCCTGTTTGCCTTCCTCATATGTAAAATGAGCTGGCAAAGGAAACAGCAAACTACTCTAGTATATCTGCCAAGAAAACCCCAAATGGGTTTGTGAAGAGTTAGATGTGACTGAAAATGACTGAACTGAGTTCCTACTCTTCAGTTAACACTGTGCTGATTACTAGGTAAGGCTACAAAAGCTTATGCTCTTGTCCCTCAAGAAGTTCAATGTTGTGTTGTGGGGGTAGCACTTAGACAAAAAAAATGAGAGAGAAACAATGTTGTACTTGGTCAGAATGGGGTGTTGTGAGACAAGCATCATCATTGGGAGGAGGTAGAGTGGGATGTAAGGTAGGCATTAAAGAAAGGGTAAAATGTGTGCTTCAAGAACCCATCATCTTTTCCCTCAAATCAGTTGCTTCCCCATTTCTCTTCGACTCTTCATCCTTGCCAGTCAATCATTTTTTATGTCCCCTTGTTGCTATCTCATGCTTTTTCTTGAGGATTTAACCTCTTTTTTCTGTTCCAGTGGTCATGTCCTAGCTCAGCTTCCCACTAACACCTCCAAACTGATCTTGTGTCCTTTGTTCTCCCCCATCTCCAATCCCTACTTCTTCCTAGTGCAAAGACCTGACCACACTACTCCCTTTTCTCAAAAATCACTTTATGGCTCCCAACTAACCCTAATATGAACCAAAACTCCTTTAATGACATTTATAATCTTCCTATGATAATATGGCTCCCTCTAGCTTTACCAGCCTTCTTTTGGGCTGTTTTCTTTTATATACTCTGTCTTCTAGCCAGACTATTCTACAACATGTTTCCTGATCATATCCTGTGCCCTCCCATTTCTGAACATTGGCTCAGGCTATCCCCAATGCCTGTATACTCTCTCTACATAATCATTGTTCCAATTTTAGGTGCCATCTCTTCCATGGAGCTTTTCCTGACCTTTTCTAAATTAAAAGCAATTTCTTCATCCTCAGATTTCCTAAGAGTACTTTGACTTTCTCCTTTAGCACATTTTACCAGGTATCATTTTGATTTATATATGTGTATGAACCCCCAAACCCTGTCCCAGCCCCCTTGTTTTATGAATGAGAAAGCTGAGGTCCAAGAGGTAACATTACTTGCCCAAAGTCATATACCTAGTAATAATTAGAGTTGGGACTATAACCCATTTGTCTTTACTCCATTTTTAGAGCTCCTTTCATTCTACCACATTCTTTCTGGTATCTATGTCTGCATAGTATATAGCAAGACACATATAGGAAGATACACATCAATAGTAAATTACTCATACATGGAGTTTACATCTGTGTGTACAATTGCATATCTTGCTCTCTGTCTCTGTCTGGCACTCCAAGAGACCTGAAACCAGCCAAGGATGATGAGGATTATTGAGATCACTATACACTTTGTGACATTGCCCTTTGTCATTCAGTTGTATCTGACTCCTAAGGTATTTCTGTCCTTCACTATCATCTGAAGTCTCCCCAAGCTCATGTTTGTTGCTTCCATGACAGAGTGCCTTAGATTATGGATTCTTCAGGCTTTTAGATTCAACATTTGATGTAACTTTCCTCAGTAGAAATAATAAAAGTTTGACTTATTGGTTGCATTCTTCTAATAGCCTTTGTGGAAGGAATGAAGGAAGAAAGGAAGAAGAAAAGGAAGGAAGGGAAGAAAGAAGGAAATAGGCATTTATTAACTGTCTATTATATGCCAAGTGTTGTGCTAGATACTTTACAAATATTTTATTTGTACGAATATTTACAAATATTATCTCATTTGGTTCTCACAACAACCCTGAGAGGTAGGTGCTATCATTATTTCCATTTTTACAGTTGAAGGAACTAAGACAGACAGAGGTTGAGTGAGCCTAGCACCATACAGCTAATAAATACCTGAGGCCAGATGTGAATTTAGCCCTTCCTGACTCCAGCCCTAATGCTCTGCTCACTAGAAGCCTATGTGTGGTAGTTCATTGACTGACATGAGGAAGCATAGGTGCAGTGGGGTCACCTGACTCACTTGAAGCTCTATAAAGAGGAACATGATTTGATGCTGCCTTCCCACCTTCCAACACCCCCCCCCAATACCTGTGCTCTTTTATCTTTTCTGTTTATCTTTTCTTGAAACTGCAACAAACCTAGACTGAGGACAAAAGCAATTAGCAACCAAAAATGTGAGGTAACTTCTGTGTCAGTGTAGGAGAATTTGAAAAGCCAATCCCAGACCTCTCACGCTGACCCTTTGCAATCTCAGGCAGGACATCATGAAGAAAATTAACCCCTAGGTTGCGTATGTGAAAACAAAGTAAAACAAAATGTTCCCTCTTACTCTACCACACTATCAACTCCCCACCCCCATAATATACTACAGTCATGGACTGTAATTACCAGGATAAATGCTAATTCCATTTTTTTAAATGGGTTCCCTGGCTGAGGTGACCTGACAGGCTGCTTTGGTCTATTTCCATGTGTCCTCAATGAGGTGAGTTGGCAAGAGCCTATGAAGACGTTTTGGGTTCTCGTGAGCCACAATCTTAATTTTCTGTAAAAAGCATCTGCATTTTCCATAAGAGTTTTTGCATTTTCCATTTCATTCTGGGGCCAGAGGAATCTACGTCCAAGAACCGTATTAGCATTTTTACCTGATATACTGGCATTGCCCCTGCTTTTTTGCTTTTATGTGTATGTTCTTAGGCTCTTTGACCGGGGACCATTTTAATGGCACTTGCTTAATATTTAAGAAATATAGATAATTGATATTATGTATACCTTCAACTTAGAAAATAGAATGAGGAAGTGTAATCCCCTGGATTAGGAATTAAAAAAATATTCTTGACCACAAGGTTATCTTTCTCACTTAGAGGGGTATATGAGTTACAGCCAAAGCAAAAATGAAACATACACTCCTGTCCCAATTACAGCGTGTTCATGGTACCCTAGGGCCCTATGGTGTCATGAAGAATTCTGGGCTGAGTCAGAAAACCAGATTGGTAGTCCTGGATCTTCCATTTACAAGCTCTGTGGCTTTGAGCAATCTTTTTACCTCTCTGAGGATGGCCTAGATGGGATATCTAAAGTCCCTTTCATTTTTAAATTTTAGGATTCTGTGTTTACCCTGCCTATTTCATAGTCTGTGGTAAGATAAGGATATGAAATCATTTTTGCCACTTATAAAGTCAACAAACATTTCAGTTAGATTCTACAAAGATGATTTTTGTTGTAGGGAATTTCTTCACCAGGAATTCCTACACCAATAAAATCATAAGTCCAGACAACCTCCCTTCTCCCACACTCTATAACGTCCCTCCCAAAGACAAACCTAATATATTTATTATAAGGGGAACAAATAAATTGACTGAAATTTGGACAGCATTGCAGTAATCTAAGGGCATAGAATGTCTGGCTTGCTTAAAAGCAGAACTAGTTTTCCAGGATTACAAACACTTTCTTCATAACAATATGAGGTATTTAGTACAACCCAAATTAACTAGAAAGGACGTATGAAGAACGATGCTGTCTGCATCCAGAGAAAGAACTGATAAACAGAAGTATGTATAGAATAATTTTACATGTATAAACATATATATACATATGTATACCTATTTGTGTCTACCAGTGGTAGGTTGGGGGGAGAAAATAAAAAGAAAAAAAAAGAAAAAACTAAATTGATGTGATAACTTTATCATATATTTAAAAAGAATATGATAGATTTGCAGTTTTATGCACAATCATCTTTTTTATTATACTGTTATAGAAATGCTTATTTTATTCCATAAATTAAAATAAAATAAATTTTAAAAATTACTGGGTGAGTTATTTAGTACAGCATTATTTTCATTTACACAAATGAAGAAACTGGATGTGAGAATGGTAAGGTGACTGGTGCAGGGCCACCAAGCTGGACCAAGGATGTGAGGACCTAGGGGCCGTGATTGCAGGGATCATAAAAGTGACAGCTTTATCTTAAAACAGAACTCTCCCATAGAATCCTGGCTTAAATCCATACTAATTGTATGACCTTGCATGTCACTTCACCATTTTAATCTTTAGTTTCTTAATTTACCAAAACAAGGATAATACTCATACTACCTTCTTCACAGGATTATGAGGAAAATGCTTTGTCAACTGTAAAGTGCTCCAGAAATGTTTTATTATTGTTGTTGTTAGCTGGGTGATTCTGGTTAGATTTTCTTTGAGCTTGTTTTCTCATCTATAAAATGAAGACACTGATTGCATTATCTTACAGAACTTGACAGGGGGAAAGTGTTTTGTAAACTATGCTACTTATACTTAAATTATTATTTTCATTCTATAAGCAGATGAATTTTATGCATTCACTTTTCTCTCTTTATAGGAACCTGGCTATAAATTCATTCCTACACTACCTAGATAGATGAGAAGAATCCAAGTGGCACCCACCAGTTCTTTGAAAAGAGTTCATTTGCATAATGAATAGTGAGGTCCTGTTGTAAAGGAAAACATAATTAGTCATTCAATCTTTCCCCTGAACCTGGATTCTAGGAGCACTTCCTTAAAAATAGGGCCATGCCAAATAGTTTGAGGTGCCCATTTTAAACTGAAAAGCCACTGGGTTTCTTTTCATAGTATACAGTATATGTCAACTGTCTTAGTTAACTTTCCCTTGGGCTCCAAAAACTGAACAAAGAAAGAAAAAAAAATGCACAAGACATGTACCCAGTTTGTTTCTGAGCTATTTATAAAAGGATGCAGTTACTTTCAGATGAAAGATTTCCTTGCTATCAGCTAGTCATTTATTTTTCTTGGGAAAACTATTGTGGATATTTTTGCTATGGTTTTACCAGCTGACTTCCCAGGGATGTTGAAGAGAAGCTTTTGGGAAGTGGCTGCATTTTTGGCCTCTCTCACCAAGGACACTTTCATTCTCAATGTGGTGCAGGCCAGACTATCAGAAGCTTTTTTTGCTTCAGTGGAAACAGGAATTTTCTTCTCTGAGAATTGTGGGCAGGCCCATGAACATAATACCAGATTGAAAGCTGGGAGTCATCTGATCCAGTCCAACCCTGCCATTTTGTAGATGAGGAAACTGAGGCTCTGGGGTGGTGACCTGCCCAATATCACACAGATAGGAAATGACAAAGCTGGGATACAAATCCATTGTCCTTTGTGAACTCTTAGGAATGACTCTTTAGATGGCCTAAAATGAAAAATTTTCAGTAGAATATTGAGTCAACAGTAGTTGAACTTTTATTTTTGTAGAAAACAGTGTAATAATATATCATTATCACACCAGTTTAAGTATATTCCAGGTCAGATCAAGAGCTGTGTCAAATAATAATCCAATTCAATAATTCAACAAATATTAGGCATCTACAAGTACAATGGATAAAAGTGCTGGACCTGGAGTCAGGAAGTCTCAGAAGTTCAAGTTTGGCCTCAGACAATTAGCTGCGGGATCCTGGGCAAGTCCTTTAGTCTCTGTCTGCCTCAGTGTTCTTATCTGTAAAATGGGGAAAATAAAAACAACTCCCTCTAATGGTTGTGGGAGTATAAAATGAGAGGCAGACCTTAAGTGCTATATAAAATGCTGGTAATGTCTACTTTGTGCAAAGTCTGAGAGGTAGTAGATGAATCTCAGTTTTGGAGTCAGGAAGACCTGGGTTCAAGTACCTACCTGGACATAGACTAGCTGTGTGACCATGGGCTAGTCATTTGACCTCTTGATGCCTCAAGCAGCTCTTTAAGATGATAAATTGCATATGATCTGCTGGTTTTCATCAGCAGAAGGAATTTTCATAATGGGCAATCCCTAGACTGGTGAAGTTATAGGTGTGGACCAAAAAGGCAGTACAAAAATGCTCATTTTTCTATAGCATTTCACAGTTTGCAAGATCCTCTGCTCAAAACACCCCTGTGAGTTGGTTAGAGTATTATTATTCCTATTTTACATGTAAGGAAACTAAGGTATATCAAGGTTATCCAGAAACTAAGTAGTGCAACCAGGCCTCAAACTCAGGTCTCTTACTTGATGCTTAGAGTTCTTTCTACTATACCAATTGTTTGCCCAAAGTAGCAACTTCATACAATTAAAGTTTCATGAAATGCTGTTAACATAACAACTACAACCACCATTGTTTAGTCAGGGCTTTAAAGTGAGATAGATATCATCTGTGTTTTAGAAATAACAGAGGTGAGGAAAGAGGATAAACTCTGTCCTTTGAACCAACTTGGAACCAACTGGTTATAGAGGGGTCCCACCATATGTTGCTATTTCTTTTTTTTTGAAAATTATTTTAATTTATCAACAATCACTTCCCTAAGCATTTGAGTGTTAAATTTTTCTCACCCTCCCTCCCCTCCTCCCTCCCAGGCTGCATGCAATCTGATGTAGGCTATACATATACATTCCTATTATACATATTTTCACATTAGTGGTGTTGTAAGGAAGAATTAGAACCAATAGAAGGAAACACCAGAAAGAGAAACAAAACAAAACAGAAGAAAAAAATAGTAAATAATATGCTTCGATCTGCATTCAAACTCCATAGTTCTTTCTTTGGATGTGGATAGCATTTTCCATCATGAGACTTTTGGAGATGTCTTAGATCTTTGCAAAAATTCCCCCAAAAAGCTAAGTCTCTCAACGTTAGTCATTACACAATGTGGCTGTTACTGTGTATAACGATCTCCTGGTTCTGCTCACTTCACTCAGCATCAGTCCATGCAAGTCTTTCCAGTATTTTCTGAAGTCACCTGTTCATCATTTCTTATAGCACAATAATGTCCCATTACATTCATATACCACCACTTGCTCAGCCATTCCCCAATTGATGGGCATTCCCTCAATTTTCAGTTCTTTGCCACCCCAGAAGGAGCTGCTATAAATATTTTTGTACATGTGGGTCCTTTTCCCATTTTTATGATCTCTTTGGGATACAGCCGTAGAAGTGCTATTGCTGGGTCAAAGCACGTGTTACTATTTCTTTAGAAATAATCTAGTAGCCACTTATGCTTGGAGACTTTCCAGTAGCCAGCAGTGTTAGAAAAATTGCAACTGTTTCTGTTAGTGAAGAAAATTTAGACTTGAACAAATGCAAATAGTAAACGTGTTATACATCTGTCAAATTTGGCTACTAGTTGTGTGAACTTGACTAAATCCCTTCTATTCTCTCAGCACTAGATTTTAGTACTACCTACCACTAGGTAGGTTGGTCCCTGGATAGAGCACTGCATTGGGAGTCAGGAAGGTATGAGTTCAAATCCAGCCTCAGGTATTTACTAGTTGTGTGATCTTGGGCAAGGCATTTTATGTCTATCTGCCTTAGTTTCTTCAACTGTAAAATAAGGATAATAATGACACCTATATCCCATGGTTGTTATAAGGCTCGAATGAGATTATGTTCGTAAGGGACTTCTATTTTTAAATCTTATCTTATAGTTTCTATCTATAGAGTTCTACATCTATGATCTTCCAGGAATAAGTTCCTTTCCAGCTCTACTCTTCAGAGCATTAGATTAGAGGGCAGGACACTTGAAATATGAGGAGACACTTCATATAATATACAGTCAACATACTTTAAGGTCCAACTTAAGCCCCACCTTTTCCATGAAGTCTTCTCTGACTCCTTCGGCCCAGAAGGACCACTCTTTTCCATAAATTAATGTAATTCATAAATTCATAAATTATATAATTTATTGTCTTGTATTGCAAGCTATGTTTCATATTCATATATAGAAGAATGTTAAAGGTAGAAATAGGGAGGAAGGAAACAAGCATTTATCAGGTGCTTATTATGTGCCAGGGATTGTGCTAAGCACTTTGGTAAATCTTATCTCATTTGAGCCTTACAACATCCCTGGCCTATTGTTATTATTCAGTTGTTTCAGTTGTGTCTGACTCTCTTTGACCCCATTTGGGGTTTTGTTGGCAAAGATGCTGGAGTGGTTTGCCATTTCCTTTTCCATTTTTACAGATGAGGAAACTGAAGAAAACAGGGTTGTGACTTTCTCAGGGTCACATAGCTAGTAAATGTCTGAGGCCAGATTGGAACTCAGGAAGATGGGTCTTCTCAACTCCAAGACCAGCACTCTATCCATTATGCCACCTAGCTCTCCAAGGCTATTATCCCCATTTTACTAATGAGGAAACTGAGTCAAAGAGAGGTGGAGTGACTTGTGCAGTCATACAGCTCGTAAATGTCTGAGATTGGATTTGAACTCAGGTCTTCCTGACTCCAAGTCCACTGCTTGATCCAGTACCATATGTAGCTGCTTCAAAGAAATGCATCATTGGAAAAGAATGTGAACTAGTTGTTTAGCTAGACTGTGAGGATCAATGGGTGGAGAATCAGCTTACGGTGTTGTTATCCTTGGAATGTTAAGAGAACTAGAGAAAAACTCTTCCCTTCCCCCATATGGAATGCATTCTCTTGGTGATCCCTCACTTTGCTGCTGAAAGGAGAATTTGTATCGATGGGATCACAGATCCATTTGAATAGCTTAGTGGTATGGTAGAAATGGTGTGGAACTTATAGTAATTGGCAAATGTGGATTTGAATCCTGGCTCCAAAACTTAATAGCTATATGATAACGGAGTAATTGAGGCAGCTAGGTGGCACAGTGAATAGAGTGCCAGGTCGGGAGTCAGGAAGACTCATCTTTCTGAGTTCAAATCTGACCTCAGACATTTACTAGCTTTGTGATCCTGGGCAAGTTATTTAATCCCCGTTTGCCTCAGTTTCCTCATCTGTAAAATGAGCTGGGGAAGGAAATGGCAAACCACTCCAATATCCTTGCCAAGAAAACCCCAAGTGGGGTCACAGAGAGTCAAATGTGACTGAAAATTCACTGAATAGCGACAAGGATATAGTGTTGAACTTGTAGTTAGGAAACCTGGGCTTGAATCCTGGCTCTGACACTTAATGGCTGTATGAAAATTGACAAGTTATTTCACCTATTTCAGCCTTAGTTTTCTCTTCTGTAAAATGGAGTAATGATTCTTTGACTACACACTTCACAGGGCTGTGCTGGTGAAGAAAACACTGTCATTCCTGAAGAGCCACAGAAATGCAAATGATGCTGAATATCTCCATTTTTTTTTTTACTGTGAGACCATCTTCCTCATCACTTGTACCTTTCCTTGTCCAGGAAGGAAGGGCATGATGGCAGGGCGAGGGAAGACCTATTTCCCCCCAGGGTGTCCTATCACCTTTGCCTTTCCTTCTCACCCAACTAATACCATCCTAGAACCCATCCTGGACTCGTAGAGGTCAGGAAGACCCATCACCACCAGGGACACCTAAACCCTAGACTTCCCTAACTCCTACTCTTTGGGCCTGGGCCGTTCCAGAATCCAGGACCCATCTAAGACTAAAGATGGGGTGGGACAGGAAGATAGGGAGAGGGACTCCCTTTCCTCCTTGATTTTCCCTTTGTCTAGGCTGCTTGATTGCTCGTAGAGTGTGAAAGAGATAGAAATCAACAACTCTGTCCTTTCGGCTGTTCTGCAACTGATCTATAGGGTCCTTTAGGATTTATCATTTGCCTTACCTCTATGCCCTGCAGTCACCTATCACTGTCATCTGACCTACTTATGTAGGTTCCCCAGGCCTTTCCATCCATCCCACTGCTGTAATGTTAGGATTTCTGGACCTTTCCATATGCGCTGCAGTTAAACTTTCTTTTGTGTATTAAACTTCTCAAGATCAAGAACTGTTTGAATTTTTCTGTTTAAGGCATGCTCCAGTGCTTTGCACATAGCAAGCCCTTAATGAATGCTTTTACAGTCATTCGTTTTTAATGTTTTCTCATATTTCCGTCTTTGCTCATGATATTCTTCCTTTCTGAAACATCACCTCCCTTTTCATCCTTATTTTTTGAAAGCCCCTTCATACTTCATGGTCCAGTTAAGATATCACCTCCTCTATAAAACCCTTTCTTGAGCCATCCCGCCGTGAAATGAATTCTTCTCTCTTATGAACTCTCATCAAGCCTTATTCCTGCTTCATTTATGCATTTATCACATCAGATTGTAAGCTCTCAGAGGACAGGAACCATGTTCTATTTATCTTTGTATTTCCCCCAGTAGCCATCATAGTCTCCTACAAATAGTACTTAAATCCTTTTGTTGAATGAGTTAACAAATGAATGCACAGATGACAAAAAGGTTAGAAATAGGATAGATTCCAGTGCATCTGGTTAATTTTTGAACACTTACAGCTTGTAACCAAATATATTGTAATTCTTTGTTGATGATGTCACTTAAAAACGATAGTGAAAGAAGAGTTTTGAAACCAGTGAACCTAAAGGAAACTTTGGTTGTTCTTCTGTCACATTGCATAGTGTGATAGTCTGGAAAAAGCTTGGGAAAAGGTGTTGAACCCTGACAGGTACCAGCCGGAGAGGTCACTTACCTTCCTGAACCTCAGTTTCTACATCCATAAAGGTCAGATAATGACATTTGCACAACTTGCCTCATAAATTTGTTATGATTCAACTATTATAATGCAGTAGGAAGTGCATTGAAGCTAAAGTCAGAGGACTTGGGTTTGAATCAGGATTCTGCTTCTTACTACCCATTGAACCTTAGTTAAGTCACTTAACATCTTTCTGGGCCTCTATTCTCTTATCTAAGAACTGAGGGGGTTTGACTGGATAGCCATTGAAGGTTCCTTCCAGCTCTAAATATATGATGATAATAATAATAATGACGGAAATAACATTTATATAATGCTCACTATGTGCCAGGCACTGTGCTAAGCTGTTGTCTTCCTAATAAACGTGGAAACACTGTAGAAATGTGAGTTACTATTAATAACAAAAACAACAATAATATTAATAATGATAATGATAGTAATAGTAACAATTTATATAGTGTATATTCTGTGCCAGGCACTGTGTTAAGTTATGATCCTGTGAAATAGATGTGAAAACATTGTAGAAATGTGAGTTTACTATTAAGAACAGCGATAATAATAATAATATAATAAAAACATTTAGATAGTGCTTACTGTGTGTGCCAGGCACCATCGTGCTAAGCTGTGATCCTCCTAATAGACATGAAAGCGCTGTAGAAATATGAGTTACAATTAATAACAACAGCAACAACAGTAATAATACCTCATTTACAATCAGAATTGGATACCCAATGAGATTATTCAGATAGGCCCAATCTAATCTTTTACATAAGGAGGGTGGATATCACAATGTAGCAAGTTTGGTGTTGGTTAAATCTTTCTTAACAAGGACAAAAAAAAAATGAACCCTGACGGTCACGTGGTCTCTTAATGAAAACAAAGTCAAGAGCTTCTTTGGAGAATCTTTGAAGAACTAATCAGTTTGTGTCTCAGATTGGCTTTGGCCTCATGGAATATGGCTTTGTTTTCAGCGACTCATTAAAGAAAGATGACTTACTGCCCAGCCTTCTAAATCTAGTCACCAACCACAATCACTGACAGGAAATGGAATGTTGACTTGAGTTTATTATACAAGGGTCTGGATATGAGCTGTGGGATTTTTACACCTCCTAGGAACGGCATTACAATTTATTTACATCTTCATGTTGGCAGCTGCACAAACTCCTATGAAATAGGACAATCACACCTTGGGGACCAGTAATTATAGGCCAAGGTATAAATAGTGCAGAGGAGGGCTAGCCCTTGGCACTCCGGCTGAAGAGAATAGAACTGGCTCTGGCATCTGAACAGAAATTCAGCCTCTTGTTCGTTATGAGGGCATGAACTAATTAAACTGAACTTGTCAGAATAGAAAGATGAATAAATTGAGCTCCATTCTGGCACAGGCTGATTTCCAAGCTCATGAAGAGCAAAGTTGTTTTAGTGATGTCATAATTTGGAAGTTCTAAGCATGATATCATTTTTGACAGAATTAATGTGGAATTAATACCATATGTATAAGCATTAATAGGTATTGAATTTGAACACCCAGTGATAAGTCTGTGCCGTTTTTCCAAAGGAATGGAATGGGCCTCCTCCTTTTTTTATAGTGCTTCCATTAATCAGGTATCACATGAAGGTTTGATATATATTTCAACACTTTTGCTAGCATTCCTTTAGGATAAAAAAAGTACATATGTATTTCTAAAAGATGTTTGCATAAGAAAACAGTAAAAAAGTTTTTTATGTATAATAATATTGAACCAGGGTGGGCGGGAAGAATTTATACTTAAATATGAATTCACAGTTAACTTAAGGAATTGCCCTCTGGCTCATTATACTTAATGAAACATTTATATTTTATTTAAAGAAACTTGGGTAATACCTACCTTTCTCAATGTGGTTATGAATGTCCTTCCTTTTTACATGCAGAGATATTTCTCTTCCTTTATTATCTTGGGTAGTGTGTGTGTGTGTGGGGGGATGCCTACCTGGGCACTCAGACTCCATATATTATTCTCTCCCAGCAGGTCCTTTGAGTGGCAATATACATGCTGACTCTGAAGGTCCTTTTCTGCTTTAAATCTATGATCCTACAATCCTATGATCTCTTCAGGGATGGAAGAAAGATAATATCTTCAGACGGGGAAAACAAACCTTACCTTTCAAAGAAAGGAACAGCCATGTCACAAGTTCAGAACACTGGTAAGTCTCTTGATTCTAATACGATTGCATGTGATGAAAGCTTTGAGATGCAGCATGGCAGCCTGGACCAAGGGCTGACCTTGGAATCAGGGAGAACAGGTTCCAAGTCTCTCTACCGATATATTGCCTTTTTTGAACATTCATTCTCTTCTAAATCCTGTTCCCCTGCTCCTAAATCCCTGTTCTTGACTTCCTCTGGGGGCCAAAATCATTCCCTTATCCCCTAGATTTTCAGCTCCCTTTTGTGTGTTTCTTCCTTATTAAAATGTAAGTCCCTTGAGGACAGGGACCTTCTTTCCTTTTTTGCTTATATTTGTAACTTAGCACAGTGCCTGGCACATAGTGTTTCATTTCTTTCTTCCTTTTATGAGTCCTCTAACCTCTCAGTGCCCTCAGGCAGCTCTCTAAAACTGTAAGTTATGAAGCATCACTGAAGGAGTTTTTTTTTTTGAAAGTATAAAACTTATAAACTTGATAAATGTGAACATTTTTAAAAAACCAAACCCTAAGAAGAATGGAAAAAAAAAGATTGTATATGAAACTATGAATATACATTTAAGTATATATTAAATTTTACGTGGTACTACTTCTACTTCACAGAACTTCACAGAACAAATCCCTTTAATAAAAGGATCTGTTCTGTAAAATGAACTCAGTCAAAAAGCCACACCCAAGGACCTAGAAGGCCACATGTGTGTGGCCTCAAAGCCACAGGTTCCCCACCCCTAGACTACCCTATTTGTCTGAGTTTTCTTCTATTTTTCCTCCTGAGTTTTTATATATATATACATACATATATACATACATATATTTTTTTTGGGGGGGCGAGGCAATTGGGGTTAAGTGACTTGCTCAGAATCACACAGTTAGTGAGTATCATGTGTCTGAGGTAGGATTTGAACTCAAATCCTCCTGACTCTAGGGCTGATGCGCTATCCACTGTGCCACCTTGCTGCCCCTCCTATATACTTTTAAAGAAGCTCCTCTTTCTTCTTTTCTGACATCGTTATCACTACCTTCCCCATTTCCTCTCTACACCTCACCTCCTCTTGCAAAAAAAAAAAGAAAAAAGAAAAGAAAAAGGAAAAAGAAAAAAAGCCCACTGGGAGAGTTTCAACATTGAGTTTACCACACTAATGAAAACAAAATATGCCACCTCCATCCTGCCCTTTCCTGGTCCAAAAAAGAACAATTTGATGCAAGAGAAAGAATCTTAAACTGGGGTTTGGGTGAGTCAGCTTACTACTTGTTTATTATATGATTTTGGGGATATCATTTAACCTCCCCTTATTTCAGTCCAAGAAGGGACTAGTGTAGACAAAGTAGATAGATGCTTAGGGTGCAATAGTCAAGGAGACACAAGGAAGAAACACTTTAAAATCTGACTTTTTAACAGTGCACGTATTTTTAATTCCAGAAAATTTTGCTCACCAGGTCATAGATTTTTATTTAGTGAGAAGCCATGATACATCCTGTGTCCCATTGTCTAGAAAAAAGAAAGGAAAGGGTTTCAATGAAGGCCAAATGCCTTATTTCTGCATTAATTTTGTTTCTCTTATCTGTAAGGGAAATATTATTATTTCCTCACAAGGTTGCTGTTAGCATCAAATGAGATCATTCATCTTTAAACACCTTGAAAGTATAAAGTGCTAAGCTTACAGGACAGAGTGTTTTTTTTGTGTAGTGATGCTTTCTTACAATTTGACCAAACTTCTAAGGAAACTGAGTATCCTGAGAAAAATGGATACATATGATATAGTACCAATATGTAAAAAATTTCATGTTTTTTTCCCATTTAAAAAAAATTGTAAGTTCCACATTCTCTCCTTCCCTCCAGGCTCCCCACCCACCCATCAAGAAGGCAAAATATGTGATACTCATTATACATACGAAGTCATGCAAAGCATATTTCTACATTGGCCATGTTGTGACTATATACACATATACATGTATATAGAACTTTTCTGTGAAGTTTAGAGAGTTTAAAAAAGAACCCATAGAACATATTATGGGATAATAAAAGTATATATATATATATATAATATATATATATATATATATATATATATATATATATATATATATATATACACACACACACATACATACACACACATATATCTATATATCTATATCTGTATCTATATCTATATATACAGGTGGTCTATTCAGATCATACTTAAAATGATGTCTTATTTAAATCCTATGGATACTTACTCCATACACACATATACATATGTGTATATGTACATATGTATGTATAGTTAGACATATGTATCTATATGTATATTTAAAGAGAGAAGAAAGACGTCATAAGTTCAGAGGGATGTTGCCAAGACTAGCCGTGTTTTCCCTGTAATGACCCCACGAAGATAATTGATCTTGTGGAGCAGAAGAAACTTCTTTTTTGTTGCCATTCATGATTTTTCTCATGACTTCCTTGGATGCTTCTCAGTTGTAGAGCTTTTGTGACAAGTCCAGCTTTTCAAACAGATTTGTTTGCAAGGTCCAGGCACCTGCCTTGGATTTGAACTTTTTTTTTTTCATACAACCTCTGTGGATTTTGTAACAGATGTGTAATATGTTCCAGGCTACCTTTTCATCATACATGCTGGAGAGAAAAGAAAAGAAAAAGAAAATTTGCACAAAAAGTTTTGCCAAATGCACTGGCTATATAGATTGCATTATTGATTCATCTCCCCCTTCAACAACCTTTTCCTCCCTCCAAAAATGTCTACTCCATTTTATAAACCAGCCCTGAAGCAATTCAGAGAACACTGCTCTGGGTATCAGAAGACCTGGGTTCCAGCCCCATTTCTACTACTGAATGATATTATCTAAGTCCCTTAACTTCTCAGTACCTCAGTTTCTCATCTCTGAAATGTGGATAATTATGCTTGTGCTATGACATCATGGCATTGTTGTGGAGAAAGAATTTTATAAATTAAACAAGAAGCATTTATTAAGTGATTCCCAGGGATGTTGGGGATACAAAGGCAAAATGAAAACAGCTCCTGACCATGAGATGCTTACATTCTACTAGATATTTATATGTTGCTTCAAGATTTACAAAGTACTTTATATGCATCTTTTCATTTGGTCCTCAGGACAATCCTATAATGTAGCTGCCGCTACAATCCCTATTTTACCCATGAGGAAAATGAAACTGGGGGAAGTTAAGTGACTTGTCCAGTAAGTGTGTGGGGCAGGATTTGGACTCAGGTCTTTCTGACTTCAAGTTCAATTGTTATACAAACATGAGTTGTTATTATTTTTCAATGACTTGCCTAAAGCCACATATCTTGTAAGTAGAGAAGGGACTGTAGCCTAAGTCTTCAGACTTCAAGTCCAGTGTTCTACCCACTATGGCAAGTTGTCTAATCATTCTGAATCTGTACTTCTGGTACAGGTAAAAAGAAGGCATAATAACATTTAACAGATCCATATACTATTAGTAGTTTACTAAGAAGAAGGAATGGTCTATTCAGGTCATACTTAAAATGATGTCTTATTTAAACCCTGTGAATACTTATGCACACACATACACCCAAATCTATCAATCATCTAACCATCTACCATCCACTTATCCATCTATCTGTCTGTTGATCTGTCTATCCATCCATCCATCCATCCATCCATCCATCCATCCATCCATCCATCACAACCTCTCCATAACTAGCTGTCCATCTAGGATAATTCTTGTTAATGTCCTCCCATAGGTTTACCATAGGAAATCTATCCTGTGTGTTGGGGTTTTCCTTGCTTTTCCTTGACATATGTTTATATATGCACTCATATAAATATGAATTTATATGTGTATATGTATGTATATATGTGTATATACACATATCCTCTGTAAAGTCATGGACTTTCATAAAAATAAAGTGGATCTTCATGTCTTATGTTTTGATGGATTGTGATGTATTATTAACTGAAATGAAGGAACATTTCCCCCAAAAAAAATCTAGTGAAAAAAGAAATCCTGATTGTTTTGTGACAGGTCTCCAGATTTTGCTTTTGAATTAAAAATGCAATGTTTAGTATTTATTATATGTTTCTTGAAGTAGAAATTTATTGTTTTATATTGAGTCCTCTTATGTTCTGCTATGTACGTGGACATATTCTTTTTCTTTTCTTGTTTTGTATTTAAGTTTAAAATAAATAAAAATTTTAAAAAAATAATAAAAAATGCTTATGAATTTATGAAGGTATTCCCTCTCTGCCACTAGTATTTGTCCTGTATCAGTGTTGAGCACTCCTGCTGTTAACAAGTGTGTCTGTGTTTTGTAGGCAGCAGTGAGATAGAGTGGAAAGACTGTTGGGTTTGGAATCAGAAGATTAGAGTTTTGATCCTGGTGTTTGAAACATGTGTGAGCTTAAGCAGGTAGTCCCATCTCTGGTGGACTCTTGGCTCTCTTTCAGCTCTAAATCTCTGACCCTGTGATTTCCTCATTCTACTATGATCATCTTGCTTTCTTCTAAAATCCCTGAGTCTCAGTTTTTTCATCTACAAAATGAAGATGATAATATTTTCACTGCCTACTTTAAGGGGCTATTGTGAGAATCAGATGTGCACAATCTCTCTTTAGCCCTAAAACACTAAAATAAAAATCCAACTTTTACATAGCATTTTAAAGCCTACAAATCTCTCATTCCATTTTACTTTATATGTATTATAGACTAGCTGCAAGGACTGCGGGGTGATAGAGCAGGTATTATTTGACTTGTTTTATCATCTCCATTAGACTATACCTTCCCTGAGGGCAGTCACTGCTTAGTTTTTGTTTTTTTGTAATCCCAGAGCTTAGTAACAACAACCACCACAGCAACAGCAACAGAATCGAGAATAACGGTCACTAATAATAACAAAATTGAAAACTAACATTTTATATGACTCTTTAAGGTTTGCTAAGTGCTTTATAAATATGATCTCATTTTATCCTCACAACATCCCTGGTTCATAGGTGCTATTGTTACCCCTATTTTACAGATAAGGAAACTAAAGCAGTCAGAAGTTAAGTGTCTTGCCCACTTAGGGCTATATTACTAGTGAGTGAGGCCAAATTTGAACTCAGGTTTTCCTGACTCAAGGTCCAGGACTTTATCTACTGTACCACCTAGCTGCCATGAGGCCTGGCACAATTTAAGCACTTAATAATTACTTGCTGAATAAATTAATTTTATAGATGAGAAAATTCAGAGAAATCAATTGATTCACCAATACCCCTATAATTAGAACTGAATTTGAATCCAGTTCTCTTTCCCATATACTACATTGTTTACATAAACATGAATTATTTTCATCATTCTTATCATATCTTATTCTCATCTTGTTTCAATGAAGTTCATATAGAAATGGTCCTAGGATGAATAACTATCTTACCATTATTCTTATATATTTAATGTTCTACAGACTATAGTACAAATAAATAAAATGTTTTATATAATTGAACAAGCATATTGAACTGTAAACTCATCTTCAGCAGGCTCATTGAAAGCATATTTGGGATGGCTCTGGTAGCAAAAATACAAGGGGATGATATGTATGCCTTATAGTTCCTGCGTGTTTTTGATTTCCTTATTTTAGGTATTTGTATTTTGAAGACTTTTCATTCTACATAGTTTGGAGATTTTGAGTATTTGCTATGATTACATCTATTAAAAATGCTGTTCTTTAGTTTTTCTAGATTGATATCATGTCCAGGTGATTGAGAACCACAGTTTTGCCTGGGATAATGCTTCAGTTCTTCACAGTTTATTTGTTGTGTTCTCAAGGATCTTTTGAGGGTCTGTTGGTAGTACAGAATTTTTCTATCTCTTCATATAGGAAGATTATTGAAATTCTGCTATATGCATGGCTATTATTATTTTACAACAAAAGAATTAAGACATTTTCTGCCATGACCCTTATGTTATTTAGAAACAAAGGCTAATACCTCTGAAACATTTTGCCGAAGATATATGTTATTACATGTTGGATATGGTACATTGCTTTAGGACAGTGGTTCTTTGTCTGGGATCCATGAACTTGTTTTTAAAAAAATATTTTGATTATTTTAATATAATTGGTTTCCTTTACAATCCTATATATTTTATTTTACGCATTTAAAAACATTATTCTAAGATAGGGTTCATAGGTTTCACCAGATAGACAACTAGACCTATGACAAAAAGAAAGTGAAGAAGAAAGTCATTGAGAATCCAGGGAATCAGTTAACTTTCACCAATATTTAAGTTCTATACATTTTAATCAAGCACCTGTTATTTGCAGGGTTCTTTTAGGTTCTGTAATACAAAGACCAAACCCCCCAAATCAGTAAGAATCTGTGCTGTGAAGGAGCTTATGTTTCTCTAGGGGAAGATGTATTGAGCCTGGAGATTAATCCAGTAGATTAAAAAATGCCAGCCAGATAACATCTTATCATATGCTTAAAAACCCTTTCAAGCAAAATAAATTCTTGAAATGTTTTCCCTCAACTGCCTGATTCTGTTATTGAGAAGAAAGTCTTGTCCATACGAGCGTGAATGAACCAATTCCACACTATTGCTAGTCATTACTCTCTTACAGATACTCCACACTACATAATAAAAGTGCCAGTTCCCATAGTAAAATTAGGATGTAGTGTTCAAACTAGGTTAACCCCTGACCAGGCCTAACACACACGAGGAACATGTAATCCAGGATTTTACTTACCTGAGGGAACAAAATATTTTTGCTGGCCTGGTTTCCCCTTCTTTCACACATTTTACAATGTGTGGTATTTTAATCAATGTCAAACTAGTGCAGGTTAAGAATAGGGGCTTTGGAAATGCCATATACCTTCTTCTTTCAGTTGCCTTGGCGACAGCATCATTTAACTTAACAAGATAAACACTTCTCTCTCCCTACTGTATGCTGCACTGTAAATTTAATGCCAGTTAAAAGAGTTCATTAAAATTGTCATTTGAACTTTTTGCATGTGTATCCAAACCAAACAAGAAAGTTCTGTCATCTAAACAAAGAAACTCTGTCCAATATGTACAGAGGGATAGTCAGCATGTTACACAGAGTGTGTGTATGTGCATATGTGTGCATGTGGACACACATAGATATCTATCTCATAGGCCGATGATAAAGATTCATTCATTCCTGTTCAGTTATGATGTTTACAAAGAACTAAATGGGGCATTCTATATGAAAATACTTTTAAGTAAGTTGTAATACAAGGGATGATTATTAATATATTAATTATGAGACTTAATAGAGCCACAAAATGCTAGAGCTAAAAAGGACTGTGGCAATCATTTAATCTGAATTCTTCCTTGTCACCATTTTACAGATGAGGAAACTAAGGTGCAGGGAGTTGAAATCATTTAACTTACTCAAGGTCACAAAACTAGCTGTCATTCATACAGTCCTGTTGCTCTAACCATATGATGGGAGCACGTAGCCTCCAAATACCAAAGCTAATGATCTTATGCTCACCAATACCGTTCATGTCTACACAACTGGGCCATTGGCATGGTCTACTAAATTTATTGGCTCCTGATTGGCTGTTTGTGTTTTTGTTTATACGTGAGATGATCCATCTGTTATCCATTTGTTATTAGTGATATGGCAAAGTGTATTTGCTTAATACTTAATCTGACTTCAACTTCGTCTTATGGAGTTCTTGCTTTCTTCCTGAGCCCAACTCAGATGCTTTGTATTGCATGGAGCCTTTCTGATATGTCCCTCCCCTTTCCCCCCTCACACCCAATCCATCACTAAATGAAAGTGATCTCTTCCTCCTGACATTTCTCATAGCACTTTTCTAGGCATTCTCTTTTTGGTCTCCCCTAGGGCAATTATTTGTGTATTTGTGCTTTATCCCATTCGACTGTTTAAGAGCAGGAGCTTGGCCACAACAGTCTTCAATATTCTTGGCAATTAACATAGATCTCTACAAACTGTCATCGCTTAATATGTTTCCATTCGATTGGTTTTTGTCCAACATGAAATGACAGATTGTTATGAGAAAATTGGCAGGTGATTCCTAGGAGTCCACATCATTCCTTCATCCTGAAATTTCATTTACACAGCTTGGAATAAGTTGTGGTCCATACTTTCCTTAAAGTCATCTGAGGAAATACCAAACTATTCTTAGGCAGTATCATGGCTGGCAAGCAACGTTCTAGAAACACGTGAGAAATTCTGTGATTTTCGAAGCAGTAGTTTAAGGTAGAATTAAGAAAACTTCCAACTAGTTTGAGTAGTGTATCACATTCAAGAAACTGCTCCTTAGGTTTTTGTTTTTGTTGTTTGTTTTTTCCTGGAGAAGGCATCTATTTCCCATTTGATCTATTTCCAGTTTCATCTATTTTCTCTTTGTGTTCAGGTGGCTTTTATGATACTCTGATAACAATATCCCTTGCATTTTTGCCTATATCTATTTTTATTCCACTGTTCTCCATCAGAGTTTATGTACCCATCCATGTGTGTGCGTGCATACATGTGTGTGTGTATATGTGTATGTATAATAGCTAGCATTTATAGAGAGATTGCTATGTGCCAGGCACTAGGCTAAGTGCTTTATAATTACTATCTCATTCAATCTTTACAACAAACCTGGGAGGTGGGTACTATTATGATCCCCATTTTACAGATGAGGAAACTGAGGAAAACAGAGGTTAAGTGACTTGAACAGGGTCACACAGCTAGTAAGCATCTGAGGTCAGATTTAAACCTGGGTCTTCCATATATTCATACACATTCTTGTATACACATATAGATATAAATGTAAATACAATATGTATATATGGTGTATATATTCCTTTGATTTGCCTCTTTTTTTATTGGTTTCTTTTGAGTAAGATATATTTCTAAAATCATATTCCAACAACAGATTTCATCACACTAAAACTCACCAATTCTTAAGGTCAAAGTCTCTAGTTCATTTTGATTTTTCGCCTATACTTTTTTAAAATTTTATTCTGAATTTAAGTATTAATATAAGAATTTCTGTAACATAGTAGGATAAAAAAGATGAAACTGCAAATCTATTATGTACAACTTGAAATTACTTTCAAATATATGATGAAGTTATCACATAACTTTCTTTTTTTTCTTACCTATCCACCCCCGAAATGTTTACCATTAGACATGCACATGTACGTATATGTATGCACGTATGTAAAAATACATACTTCTATTTACCAGCTCTTTCTCTGGATACAAATAGCTTCTTCCTTCATAATTCGTTTGTAGATGATTTGGGTATTTATATTAGTCAAAATGATTTAGTCACTTAAAGTTGTTCTTAAAACAATATTGCTGTTACTGTATACAACATTCTCTTGATTCTGATAATTTTGCTCTTCATTATTTTGTGCAAGTCCATCCATGTTTTTTTAAGATCATCAAGCTCATCATTTCTTATAGCACAGTAGTATTCCATCACAATCATACACCACAACTTGTTCAGACATTCTCCAACTGACAGGCACCCCCTCTATTTCCAATTCTTTGCCCCCACAAAGACAGCTGCTATAAATATTTTGGAACATATAGGAAAACATATAGGTTCTTTTCCTTTTTTCCCTAATCATTTTTGGAAACAGACTTAGTAGTGGTATTGCTAGGTCAAAGGGTATAGGTAGTTTAATAATTCTTTGGGCATAATTCCAGATTGCTCTCCATAACGAATGGATCAGTTCACAGTTCCACCAGCAGTGAATTAGTGTCCCATTTTTACCATGTCCCCTCCAACATTTATTGCTTTCCTCTTCAATCATTTTAGCCAAACTGAAAAGCATAAAATGATATCTTAAGGTTGTTTTAATTTGCATTTCTCTATTGATAATGATTTAGAGCATTTTTATATGATTATAAATTATTTTGATTTTTTTCTTGGAAAACTTCATATCCTTTGACCATATCATTTAATGGATGACTTGTGTTCTTATAGATTTGACACCTCTACTGATACATGTCTGAAGCCAGTTGTGTTGATTCTTTTCTTCCTTGAACTGTGTCTCATGACTTCCAGGGCATCTCTAGCATTGTTGTTTGCCTTCTATAGTGGCTGCTTTCTGTGTTCTTTACTTAGCATGCTTCTACATAGGCTGATTTTTCTGTCTCTTTCCCTTCTCAGGTTAAAGCCATTTTGATGTTATTTGTAAAAATCTAGATAAATCATTCTTACTAGCCCTTGTTAGGTACCACTACCATTGGTCATGAAATTTTCCAGGTCAAATTCCTTTAAGAAGATATTCCTTCCAGACGATCTGTGTTTACTGTTTATATCATCATTAAACTTAAGCTTCCTGTAAGTAGGCAGTTTGTAGATAGAATATACTTATTTGTTGCTTGATATTTTTCTTATTGAAAACCCAATAGAGTCCCAAATCACCCCAGTTCCATCCCAACAATCTAGGCAGTGCAGACATCATTCCTACTTTTTGAAATGAATAGATTGAGGCTTTATAGGGGAGAAAGGTCTTGTTACAGTAAGGGAGAGAGCCAAGATTTGAACCTAAGTCTCCTGGCTCAAAGTTCACTGTATTTTCCAGTCACTCTAGTGTAGCCATGAGCAGAAGATTGGAGAGTTCCATATATTGTGACATGATTAGGAGTGTAGACTCATTTTCAGAAAAGAGTTCTACAAGAAGCTTATGATGAACACAAATTGTAGAGGGATAACCATAGAGACAGTTGTAAAATATCTTGATTGCTAGGGTAACTTTATTTATAGAATATAGGATATTAGATCTAGAGATGGAAAGGGCATAAGAAGCCATCTAGTCCAGACTCTTGAGGAGACTGAGGCCCAAGGAAGTTAATTGAATTGTTCAATTTCACTCAAGTACCAAGTATCGGGGCAAAATTTGAAGTCAGGTCCTCTGACCCTAGTGATCTTTCCAATGTTCCACATTGACTCCTCATTCATCTACCTAGGTGTTAAATATAGGACCATAAAGGAGTGTATGGAACCATAGGTTAAAGAACACTAAAGGAATAGGAGGATCTAATTCATTTACATATAACTATTTTCAAATTTAGGAGAATAAAACTTGAAAAATGATCAATCTTATGAACATTTGGAACCAATGCCTGGTTAAAAAAAAAAGGATGATCAGTTTGATAGGTGTATTTTGGGAAGTTGTGTCTTTTTCAGTGAAAGGTGAGTTACTGTGTGTCAGCCATTTCATTTAAGCCATTGAAATGGCAGGAACCAGGTCTAGGAACCTAAGAGGAGAACCTGGAATTAGAGTCTGAGGAGCAGAATTGAAGAGATAGAAGGGGGACTGATTCTTTGTGGGAGCTGTAAAAGCTGGAAGGAATCAGCTGACAGAAGGCTTCAGGTGAGGAATTCCTGATTGGTGAGAAAGACAGAGAATTACTTCATTGCCTGAAAGTTTCAATAACAATATTGCTCTGATGCCTACCTACACCTAATAGATGAAGCTTACAGAGTCCTGCGTTCTCCCTGGCTTGGGGAGCAAAAGCAGAGAAAGCTTTTTGCATCTACTTTGTATCCTGTTGCTTTGGCTAGGTTTGTTTGCCTTGTCCAGCAGTAGGGAACCTGTGACCTTGAGACCCTCCAGGTCCTCAACTGTGGCCCTTTGACTGAATCCAAACTTCACAGAACTTAATAAAAGGATTTGTCCTGTAAAACTCAGACTTAATCAAAAGCCCACACCCAAGGACCTAGAAGGCATTGTATGGCCTTGGATAGCTCATCATCTATGGGATAAGTGAACAGGCCCGTTTGTTTAGTCCAGAAATAGCCAGCTTTGGTGGCTTTGGCTTGAACTTTGGTATTCTCTTACTTTAAGAAAACTATTCACATTTTAACAGGTATTTTCTAAATACCCTTCAAGGTTGATTTTAATTTAAAAAGCTTGGGAATGCAATGGTCAAGTAGAGAAAAGAGTCTGATCAGCTGAAGAGTGGTGAGGACCAACAGTTAAACAAAGGCAGACAGACAATTTCACGCAGTGCAGTTGTTTCTAAATGGACTAAAAACATCCAATCCTCATGTGTTTCCCCTCTGGGTTCCTATAAGCGTGTGCTCACTCTTTACCATAGATATTGAGGACGTTGGTGAGTGAGTATGAGCCTGGTTTTTATGGCTTGTGTTATACGTGATTAATTATGCATTAGCTTTGATATGTTAGTATCTGTGGTGATATTTCTTTTTCCTTTTTGTGAAGGAAATGTCTATTATCTATACATGCCATTATTGGGAGTGGCTGGTTGTGTAAATACCATGCATTGTGTTTGTGTGTTACCTTGTGAATGACTGGTTGTATATGTCAACAAGCTAACACCTAAGTAGGTGCTGACACAGCCAGCCACTGTGCTAAGCACTGGGGATACAAAGGAGGGCAGAACGATAGTCCCTGCTGTTGAGGACCTCACAGTCTCATTGTGGAGACAACACTCAGCCAACCATCTATGAACAAGATATGGACAGGATCCATTGAAGATAATCAATGGAAAGAAGGCACTAGAATTAAAAGGGGATCTTTAGAAAAGGCTTTCTTGTAAGAGGTGGGGCATATAGAGAAGAAACACGTTGGGTAAGGACCAAAAAGCTAGAATGTAGAGCAAGGGAAGAGTCTTTCCCCTCAATAGAGCTATCTGTAGAATCTAAACCTTCCAGGATGAGTATAGGTTGGAGTAAGCCAGCCAGTACAGTGAATGGATACTGACATGCCCTGTGGAAGGGGATATGTATGTTTGTATGCATGTATCATAAATATGTGAATATTCACACACATAAGCATATTATACACAGTATCTCTGTATTTTACGGTATTTCTGTATCTATGTATTACCTCCATCCCATAGCATTTTGGCTTTCAAGTATGAATGCAGTTATTCTTACTTCCAGATTAAGTGGATATTCTAGTATAACATAATGTAAGATGCCATTGGTGTCAGGGGTGAAAAACCTGTGGCCTTGAGGCCACATGTGGCCTTCTAGGTCCTTGGGTGCAGCCTTCTGACTGAGTCCAAGTTTTACAGAACAACTCCTTTTATTAAAGGGATTTGTTCTAAGAAGTTGTCTATCATAGACAAACCACGCACACAGCCTCAAAATATAATGGATATCATGGTATGGTGAATGATGTGTGACTTATAATAGCCATTCACCAACCCAATACATTATTTTTATTTGTGTACATATACGCACACACATGAACATGTGATATACATATATGTACATTAATATATTTAAGTATATATGTGAATCTATTTAAGTATGTGTGTGTGTGTGTGTGTGTATACACACACACACATACACACACACACACATAAAAGATACTCATTTAATGTGGAAGAAGGAGCAATTGCATTTATACTTGGATGCCAAAATACCATGGAATAAAAGTGTGATGCAGAGCTGCACATGAGATATTAGCTTGCAACATGATATGGACTTAGAAGAAGCCTGTGTGAGTTGGGTCGGTTTGTGCTGAGAAGTCAGGCTGCATGGCAAGGAATTATCTGTCTTTATATAACACTAATGAGATTGCACCTGTAGTACTGTCTGCTGTTCCAGGTGCCTCAGTACCCAAGCCATATGTTTAGAAGGAAGAGAAATTGAATGATTATTTCAAAGCTGACAAAAATCTCTTTGGAGGAAACGTTTAAGAGCCCGCTGGATCTAGTTTCATTCAGCAAAGAGGATACATGTGACAACAAAAAAGTTCTGATGAATGAGGGAGTTGAGTCTTCTGTACATCGAGTCATTCAGGGGGATTTCAGAGCCCCTAAACAGTGCTGCAGTGGAAAGAGTACTAGAAGTACAGCTGAGGGAAGTATGATGTAATCCCAAGTCTGCCATGTGATGCCTTTGTGACCTCTTTCCTCTCTAGGCCTCTTCAGTTTGCTAATCTGCAAAAGGAGGGGTTTGGACTAGATAGCCCTAAGTTTCTTCCCACTCTAGATCTACTTGTAAACAAATGTGCATATAGGAGTAGGTACCATTTTCCTTTATACCTACTGGAATTCCTTTTTTATTTTTCACTCATTCAAGTTGTATTCATCTTTCAAGGTCCAATTCAAAAATAAATCTTCCATGAAGTCTTCCACGGCCACCAGGTGATCAGCACAGTCTTCTCCATACTTTCTTTCCAAATAATCTCATTTACTCGTCTCCACATACTCTTTACTTTAGCCAAATTGAATTATTTTCCCCCCTCTTGCTTAATGCCCTGAATTGTCCCTCTTCCAAGCCTTTGTTTATAACTCTGTCTCTAGATTGCCCACCTTCCCATTTTCTTCTATTCATCTCATAATGCCCAACTCAAATGCCACCTCCTTCATGAAGTCCCACCCACCATTTCCTCTGTTGGTAAAGACCTTCTCTCTCAAATTTCACCAAGAACTTCATTCTGTTCTTCTCTGATGCACTAATTGTGTGATTCTAATACATCACATTTATCTGTGTTCATAGCTTATCCCTCTGATCAACGTGAAGTCTGCATCAGGATATTGGCTCATCTAATCTTTACATCCCCTCTCCCCTAAAACCTAGCACAGTCTTATACACAAAGTAAATACTTCAAAATGCTTGTCAAGTGAACAAGTAAAATAATTTCCCCTTCCACTAAATTCTAATTGAAATGATTGTTTATATAATTGTCTTGTAATTAAATTATGCACTGCCATGTTGGTTCATCTTCTGTTGTCATCTGGAATTCTGATTGAACTAAGATAGGGAGCACAATGTGGTCAATAAAGGGTTGGCCTTGGAGTTAGGAAATCCTGCTTCTGAAACACATCAGGCTGTGTGACCCTGGACAAGTCACCTAATCTCTGTGTCCCAAGAGTATAAATTGTAAAACTGGTCCTGAACTACATTGGTAAAAGGAATTTCCTCATCAGGGAACTCTCTATAAAAACGAACTCACATATCTGGTTAAAACATACATATATACACACACACACACACACACACACACAATATACATATGTTGTATATGTGTGCACATATATGCATATTTATATGTAATATATTATAGACACATATGTGAATCATTATTATTCATAAGAAATCATGCTATTAGGAAGATTAAGGCCATTCCAAGTTAGAGACTACTTAGGGTCATACTGGGAAAATGGAAATACAGCCAGGACTCCTGATACCATTTGACCCCAATTTGTCTACTGCAATCCATTCCTTCTCATGTTTTTTCAGTACTTTTCTGGAGGTGTTGGATGGGATGGCTAGATGGTCCATTGGATTGACAGTGCTGGGCCTGGGGTCAGGAAGACCTGAGTTCAAAACCTGCCTCAGACAATACTAGCCGAGTGACCTTGGGCAAATCAGTTAACCTTGTTTGCCTCAGTTTCCTCATCTGTAAAATGAGCTGGAGAAGGACATGGCGAGCCATTCCAGTATCTTTGCCAAGAAAACCCCAAATGGGATTACAAAGAGTGGGATGTAACTAAAACGATTAAACAATAACAAAAGAGTAGTTGGGGGTGGGAAGAATTCAATTTTTTAAGTGTAATTTCTCCACCTTAAAGAAAGGGGAAGATGATTGGGTGCCAAGTTAGAAACTCCCCAATCTGTGTTGGCTACAATCTGGTGAACTGGGGCTTCTAGTGGTCCTTATCCTCCCTGTTTCTAGTCCTTATATGACCTTCTCAGCAGTTGATACTGGGAAGAATGATAGGGTCACTTTTCATTCTGTATTTCCATTTGGATTTAGAAAGTGTGCATGTCTGCTTCAGTGGGCTCACACTGACCTCGAATGTGATTTTGGCAGGTTTCTGTGGTTGGAGACGAAGAGACTTTTGATTTTCACTGAGAACGTAGCATCAGCTTTGGACTTTGGAGACTTTAAGCTTCCAGTTCAAAAACAGAAAGATGACTAATAAGTCTTTGGTAAGTAATGACGGCTTAGCAATATTTACCGCTTTTTTTTTTTTAGCTTCTCTGGCTCCATTACTTAGGATATTTTCCTGAATTAAATTTTCCTCAGTTCTGTAGCCAGCAGCTGTCCACATGAAAAAAAAATGTCCTGAAACCTCCAGAAAGAATGATTTCACATTTCTCATAGGCTCCTTTTACTATTCAATCAAAAAGGCCTCTTGTGCCTCCTAACATGTGTCATCCTAAGAGGGCTTACTACAAACAGGCGAAAGGAACACAAACAAAGCATAAAGCCTGAATCTTCCTTAATGGGTTTTCACAAAGGGCCCAGATTTTCCCAGCCTTCCACATCCTGCTCTTCTCTCCAGGCCCCAGGCCTTTCTGCTCTGAGCCTCAGCCAGGTGTGTGGAGGGAAAAGATGTAACCACAGATAGAATCCTGAAAGAGCAGGAATGAACACACAAGCCAGAGTTCCATCATACATCTGGGACTCTTCTGGACAGATGGGAGAGGATATGCATGTCAGGTTGGAGAGAGGGAGACAAGCACAATTTTAATCATTCAGTTTAGTATCCTTTTCCCCCTATCCCCATATAAAAATAGAGGAGGGAAAGATTATAGGGAGTACAGAATCATGAGACTTGACTTCTGATCCTAGATCTGCCATCAACTGGTAGTGTGACCCTGATCAATTCATTTCCCTTCCTGGATTTCAGTTCCTTCTTTATAAAATGAAGATGGACTCTAAGGCCTTTTCTAGCTTTAACCTTCTGTGTTCTAAAGTCTCTTCTGTCTGTAACATTCAATTCAAGAGGATGGGATACAACATATACATAAATAACTATAAAATACAAGGTAAATTGAAGTGGGAAAGAACAACCAGTAGAAGAGAGGGACCAGGGAAGCTTCACTGTAGAAGCAGAAAATAAAGTGAGCTTGGTAAGAAGGCAAAGATTCTGAGAGGCACACATGAAAGAATGAATTTCAGGCTATTGTGAATCTAACAAGAATGGATCAAGATGAGCAAAGGAATATAGAGTTGGGGAATATGCTAGTATTCTATTGGTAAAGGGGAAAAGTAGGAAATAAGATAAAAAGGTAGCTAGGAGCCAGACTGTGGAGGGCAAGATGAATAGTTTATATTGTATTCTTGAGGCAATGGGGAGCCACTGAAAGTTCTTGAGCAGGAGAATAATATAGTCAACTTATTTGACCATCTTGTATAGAATTGGAGTGGAGTATTGGAAGAGCATGAAAACGAATAAATGCTTTGTGAAGCTAACTTTCTGATCTGTGTATTTAGAGATATAATTGCCAAATGGTGTTGTATTACGTTAAGACTGGATTCACAGGCTCATGCCTAGCAAGCGTTCCTTCATTTTGTGTGAACTAACCTTAGGCTTCTCACTCTAGACATTGCATGTAGCTCATGTTGTCTATCTCTCTTTTCCTTATTAACATATACTTCATAGCAACTATATCACTACTACTAAGTGATGTAGCTAGGAAGAACCTAGGAAGTATTGAAAGAATAAGTGAAAAAGAATTTGTTGTTTTCTTAGTGCTAGGAATGGTACCAAACTTTGAGAATATAAATGTGTCCCATGTTCTAAACAAGCAAGTAAGACATGCATAACCTGTATCGAATTGCTTGTCTTCTCAATGAGGGTAGGGTGGGAAAGGTGGAAGCGAGAGAGACTGGAACTCAAAGTTTTAAAAACAAATGTTAAAAATTGTTTTTACATGAAACTGGGAAAAATAAAATACTAAATGTATAAAAAACAAAACTAAACAAAAAAGAGCGGTAGGTTTTGGAAATGGAAAGCTGGTTAAGAAGATGGTCTCTGAGAACAAGATTTTGATTTCTGAGTCATGGCTCTTAATATGGGAATGATGGGCTCTTCATCAGAAATGCAGTGGTACTAATAAGGTTTAATAAGAATGCAAGTTTTCTTGGAGTGTTGCAGATTTAATTGAGAGGACTTTAAACTGAGAAGGGAAGGGGAGAGAGAGAAATTACTCTGCTTATCTGTTGAACTAGGTGTCATAGAAGAATATCTACAACGTTTGAAAAAAAACAATGGCTGGTACCCAATAATTCACCAGTAGCAAAACCCAAGAAAGAAGCCAACAACGATCTCAAATATCTGTATATAGATGCACAAATTGGGATATCAAGCAAGGTGAACTTCATATCTTAATGAAAGAAGGCAAATGTGTTCTCATGAAATTCCTGTCAGACTCCATGAAATGATATCTGTGACTGGAAGGTAGCTCTGGAGAGGTATCTCTTATTCAAAGAGCCCAGAATAAATGAAGGGCAGGTGGTAAAGAAGCATACTTCTCTGAAGAAATCTATGAACCCAGATAAGCAGCATATTGTAGAGGGCATTTGACTGAAAACCAAAGGATGGAAGAACAAAACAGTGTTATTTGGAAGCAAGGTGTACCATTGACCAACTGCGCCAAAGGAGGAAGTATATGAAGAGTCAGCAATGACAGAACTTTTCTTTTGGGTCTGATTCTCACAATAAACAGTAACTGGTTGCTGTGTCAGGAATGATGAGAACCATGGAGAGAACAGTATATAGAGAATGACTCCTGGATCTTAGAATTTGTGGCAGAAAAGAAGAGAAAAACCAGACAGAGCCTGTCATGCCCCCTCGATTTTGGGAGAATAGATTTCAAAGGGTTGAAATAAAGGATCGTTAAGATTCCATGGCTTAAGATTCTACAGCAGATGTCAACACAGTGAGGATGAGAATCTCCAAGGAATACAGTTCTGAAGAAATAAAAGAAACTGTTACTATAAGGAGAAAAAAAAAGTTGAGAAGGCTGATATAGATGCTCAAGGAACTCATTAAATAACAGATTTGAAAAAGGTACAGAAATGAGCAAGAACAGTAACAAAGAATGAATGAAGAGAATTGACACAATTGAGGAAGGCTAAGGATGAGAGAGAGAAACAGAGAGACAGACTGAGAGAGACAAATACAGAAAGAGAGACAGACAGAGAGAAATACAGACAGACAGAGAGACAGAGACAGAGAGAAAGAGAATTGCATTTATTTATTTTAGCTATAATGAAGAAAAAAGCTCAAAAAGGGGGATAGTATTACTAGTTGGGGTGGATGAGACAATTTTAATAGGTGATGAAGAGAATGAACACAAATATTATTTTGCTTCTTTTTTAACTAATGGAATTTTGATGTTTTTATATTTTCTATTTTGTCATTGCTGTTCAGTCCTCAGTCTAGTTCAACTCTTTGTGAACCCATTTGGGGTTTTCTTAGGAGAAATACTGAAGTGCTTTGCCATTTTCTTCTCCAACTCATTTTACATATGAGGAAATTGAGGCAAACAGGGTTAAGTCACTTGCCCAGGTTTACACAGCTAGTAAGTGTCTGAGGCCAGACTTGAATTCAGGAAGATGAATCTTCCTGACTCTAGGCCCTGTATTTTAACCACTGTACCACCTAGCTGCCCCATGTTCTCTGCCGGCAAATACATATATTTCTCGTTTATTTTGTAATTGCTAGATCAAATGGCCTTTTCTCAGCCCTCATCATCCCTGATCTTTCTGCACCTTTGTCCATTTCTATAGCACCACCCTCTTTGTCTTGGTACTCTCTCTTCCCTTTACTTCTGTGACGCTTTCCTATCCTGATATTTTCCTCCTTGGTAACTGTTTCTCATTTTCTTTCACTAGTTCATTAGCTTTCTCCTAAGTATGGATGTATTCAAGGCTCTGACCTTAGTTCTCTTCTCTGTTCTTTCTTATTGACTCCCAGGACTTTAATTATCAACTTTCTGTAGTTGATTCTCAAATCTCTGGCCCTAATTTCTCCTCTGAGCTCCAATCTCACATTTCTAAATATCTGTAGGGTATTTTTATTTGGAAGTATGACTGGCACCTCAAATAAAAAAAAACAACACTCATCATTTTCTTCTCTAAACCTGTATCTCTCCCCAAATTCCCTACCCATGTTGACAGTACCACTAATGTTGACAGAATTTTCCAGGGATGTAAGTACTCTCCCCCTAACCTCATTCAATTAAATGCTAAGTCCTGTTGACTATATCACAGGAAAATCTCTTGCAATCATCATTTCCTGTCCACTCATACTTCAGTAACCTTAATTCTGGTTGTACCTTTTGCTGTTGTAATAGTCCTCTAATCAGTCTGTTTCCATCTCCAATCCTTCATAACATGGTAAAATTACATAGGTGTGACCTTGCCATCCCATTGCTCAAAAATCTTTAATATCTCACTATTGCCTATAGGACAAACTCCTCAGCCTGATATTTAAGGCACTTCACAGTCTTTTATCTTTGTGTGTTTGGGGATTTTTTTTTTCACACTTCATTCTTTTTTACACAATCTATTTTCCAACCAATTTGGATTACTAGCTGTTTTTTGATTTCCTCCTATATTCTCTCATTTCCCTATCTCCATGAATTCATGAATGCCATCCTATATCTGGAATGCAGAAGGAGGGTTTCTGGTTCAAAGGGATGAAACGGTTGGTGGCAAGGTTATTGGCTAGAATGTGGAGAAGATAGATCAGAAATCATAGAGCTTGAAGGGAACTTAGAAGCTATGCAGTCCCAGCCCTCTCATTTTATAGAGAAGACATAATGGGGCTATATGATACAATGATGAAAGGCTTCAGTTATCCATTGCAGCTTTGTTTTTACTGAGTAGAGAGAGGTGAAATGACTGCCCAGTTTGTCTGAGGGAGGATTTAAACTTAGGTCTTCCTGACTCCCAGCCCACCACTATCTACCACGTCACTTTAAGGTCAGACATCAGAGGTCCCCAACAGTCCTTGGAAACCATCCATTAGTTCTCCTCTGGAGCTCAATGGCAAGAGAGTATGTTACTACTCTCTTGTAGAGAGAGAATAGAGAGTGAAGTGAATGGTGGCTAGTGCTTTCCTGAAATAATTGCTCCAGAGACATAGTCAACAGTCAGGGCATTTGGACCAGGCATGAAGTTTCTCTCAAGAAAAGGTGGTGGTGAAGCTGTAAAGATGGCCAGAGATCAGGGAGGGAAGTGAAACTTTGCTGTGGCTTTCCTGAAATAAAGATCCAGGAGAGACAATCACTTCTTAGAGATTCTAGTGTGTTAGTTAGCCCATGCTACATATCCCCACTGGCATTCAATTCACATTTTAAATCCTGAAATGCAAGTTAGCAGTTTATAAAATCTTACTTAAAACTTTTACATGAAAATATAAAATATATGGTTCCTTTTTAAAAAATACTTTTATTTGACTTTCCCTTTAAGAATAGATCTCAGGTCTCATATTTCCCCAATTTTCCTTTTGAAACATAGTTAATAAACCCTCTAATGGCTACTTGAGTTTTGACTGAGTAGCTCAGGCTGGCTGAGTGTCAGAAGACATGGGTTTTCTATCAAGATCTTTCACCAATTGAATGTGTGACCTTAAGTGAATTTGCTCCTTCTGTTTTTGGTTTTTCCCATATGTAAAATGAGTTACTTTGACTTACTCTCTAAGGTCTTTTCTTTGTTGATACATTTATTTCTATGATTCTATGATTTATACATTTATTCCTATGATTTCTGACCCACATAACCTGGGTTCATTTTTGTTGACATGGTTATGTTATATAGTTTCCCATGCAGAGCACCATATTTAATTTCACAGGTTTCATGATAAAATGCTGGTTAGAAACATCTCTCAAAAGACTTCTTATTCCAAAGTTTAATAGTGAGAAATTATTATTAATTATTATTATTATTATTATTATTATTATTATTATTATTATTATTATTATTATTATTATTATTATTATTATTATGGATTTTGAGCTACAACTAAGATGGGACAACTGTATCTTTCCCCAGGACACCAACATTTAGAGTATCCTGACAACACATATTACTTCAGCAGGTAGAAAAAAACTGGACTTAGCATCTAGTATTGGAGAATAATTAGTTAACATTGTAAGCTACTAGATGGCAAGTTTCTCATCCCAGTCTTCAAAGGTCTCTGTTTCTGTCTCATGGACTGGTGTTCCTGTGTCTCTCATCCAAAAGGCTCTTGTGTCAGTACCTCTGAGGTCTTTCCCTTCCCACCACTGCCTTAGGCACCTCCCTCCTCCCTCCCCCAAAGAATTGATCTTGCTGCTTTGTATTACTTGCTCTGTATTCAAGAAGAAAGAGTTACAGCTCTTGTTGGATGCTCACAATTCTTTTCCTTGTCACTATTCTATGGCATGGAAAGTAAACATTCAAGACTGTCAAATGTCTACAGTGTGGTGTATTGGGAAAAACAAACAGGCAACAAAGCCAGAGAATGTTGTAGAATTAGCAAAGTCTAGAAATAGGTGAGTACCAGGCCTAGAGTCAGGAAGACTCATTTTCTTGAGTTCAAATGTGGCCTCAAACACTTGCTAGCTGTGTGACCCTGGGCAAGTCACTTAATCATGTTTGTCTCAGTTTCCTCATCTGTAAAATGAACTGGAGAAAGAAATGCAGTCCAGTGCAGGATCTGGCATCAAAGGACTTAGGTTCAGATCTCAACTCTACTGCTCAGTATCCGCTTGAAGTTAAACAAGTTATTTCTCCTATTTAGGCCTCAGTTTTCTGATTTGTTAAATGAAGTGAAGGGGCTAATTATTAATTAGGTCCCTTAAAGCTCTAATACACTTAAATTCCTTTCTCCTTCCCTTCCCTTCCTTCCTTCCTTCCTTCCTTCCTTCCTTCCTTCCTTCCTTCCTTCTTCTTCTTCCCTTCCTTCCTTCCTTCCTTCTTCCTTCCCTTCCTCCTTCCTTCCTTCCTTCCTTCCTTCCTTCCTTCCTTCCTTCCTCCCTCCCTCTCTCTCTCTCTCTCTCTCTCCCTCCCTCTCCCTCTCTCTCTCTCTCTCTCTCTCTCTCTCTCTCTCTCTCTCTCTCTCTCTCTCTCTCACATAACCACAGAATGTTTCCTTTGTTCTAGCCAGTGCCCATCCAAAGGATCAAGTGAGAATAAAATGATGTTTACCATAACTGCCTCTCATTGATTTGGGGGAAAACTCCTGACACATGAGTTTCCTGATTTTGGTAGTCCCTCAGCACCCAATAATATGGAAACTGTTGTTCTCCCCAAAGAAGAGGTAGAGTGCTCATATAAAAAGTTCTTATTCCCGGGAGCACATTAAGTTGTCCTGTGAAACCTTATAAGTGTAATTTTTGAAGGGAGGGAAAATTAACTATTTTTTGGCCAAGAAATGACTCCCCTTAATGAGTTAGTGTTTTCTTCCCGTGCCAGACTACAGCAGTCACAAGCTGTCTGTTAAAGAGGATTAGAGGCTTTTGTTACCTAGTTGTTCCTAATTAGGAACAATTGTGAGAGGAAAGGCTTTGGGAAGATTTACTCAACATGCAATTTGCTTGGACCTTTTGGGTTCATGTTTGTTTTTCTTCTTACATATCCTCTAGGGATCATTTATGGAATAGCTCTGGGAGTCTGACAGAGATTGTATACCACCTCCTCCACCCTTTATTACCCTTTTGAAAATTCTCCTCTTGTGGATTAGTGTTCTATCTACTGGACCTCTTTCCTTGCTTACCTTTTTAGATTTAGCTAATCCATTCAGAACCATAACTAAGGTAGAGTGGCTGGGACTCAGCCTTAGGGCAGCAGCATCTGGAGGCATACTTCTTCTCTGAAGGGGGGGTGTACTTCCTTCCCACAGTAATCTGGAGACTTTCCTCTCTGTGTTTCCTGATCTTCTTCAAGCCTATGTCTCTTCAGGGTTTGGGGAAAAAGCAAGTCCTGAGAGAGGATGAGGTAATGATGTTGTGGGCCTGTGGAGCATAGGGGAGGGGAGAGGAATGGGCTACCCCTTCTCACAGACCAACTTTGCCCATGGCCAGACTGTCCATGATACTTGTTCTGTAACCCCCCCTTCAATGCTACATGCTTCCCCCTCCCCAATTATTTTTGTTCAAAGTAAAAGTATTACCATTTATACCTCTGACTACCTGATCCCAGATTGACCTGGAAAATGCTCTTACTCCTTTGTAAAAAAAAGCTCTTGTATCCTGTCTTTTTTTCCATAGCAGAAGATTCTTTTCCTCTGACTCTGTTGATCGACCCCTCAAGGATATAAGGTGTCCAATACATACTTTCCCTTGAGGATGGGGAATGAATGAATGCTGATGACTGTTAAGTGCTCTGAATCACTTGGAGGGGAGGCAGTGTGTGGTCAGTAATACGTGTACAAAAATACAGAGTCAATGACAGCAGTCCATTGATGCCTCCACACCTACCAAGCTTACTTGGTCTGGATCCACTCTGCATTTGATTTTCCTTCCTCTGTCTCTGTTAGCAATGGAAAGACCATACATCAGGACCGAAGAGGCTGGAAGGAACAGCTTTGGCCAGTGGCAGTGTGGTTTCTGTCTGCAGAACACTATGGGCTACCACTGTGTACTTTAGTGGGAGAAGCAATTTGCCATGGACTCTGGAACTTGGGCTTTTGGATGCTGCAAACCCTAATGTGTCCTATATCATGCTCTGGATAAAATATATTTGAACAGATGTCTATAGTACATTTGGTCTATTGTTTCCAATTTGGCAATTCCAGAAGTGACAGAGGACATTATCTTTGGCTCTGAAATACACAAGAGTGAAGATAATAATAAGCAACATAGACTAGGGTCTCCTTTGAAGACACAGAGGTGAGAAGGAGAGGAAGAGATGGAGCCAGGATATTGAGCCTTCTGTCTCCCCTCATTCTTAACCAGTGCCCTCTGGATAGAAGGTCTGAGAATAAGCAATTACAGGATCATAGAATATTAAAGCCAGAAAGGATCTTAGTTACAAATTACTCAATTTGTTCCTCCCCCTTTACTAGGAACTGGTAGGCTATAGTAAGGATCAAGAACTTGACCTATAGTAAGTAGGAAAAGTGACTTTTCTAAGATCAGAAGGTAACAGTTGGTAGTCAGGATTCAAACCCAAGACCTCTAGCCTTTAAATCAAATGTTTTTTCCACTGGATCATGCTGGGCCAAGCCAGATCCCACATTTAGGAGACACGGTGGCACAGTGGATTGAGTGGAAGCCCTGGAGTCAGGAGGACCTGAGTTCAAATATGGCCTCAGACACTTACTAGCTATGTGACCCTGGGCAAGTCACCTAACCCTGTTTGCCTCAGTTTCCTCATCTGTAAAATGAGCTGAAGAAGGAAATAGAAAACCATTCCAATATCTCTGCCAAGAAGACCCCAAATGGAATTAGAAGAGTCAGACACAATTAATTGACTAAACAACAAGTCTTTTTCTGCCCTTCTCCTCAGTGGGCTAAAACAGTCCTGAATGGAACAGTCCCAGTGCAGCCTCCTGACAGAGATCTCAGGGCAGGGGATCTAAGACCCTGATTATCAGTGAATCCTCCCTAGAGCTGCTCTTTCCTCTGAGTAATGCACTGGAAAATTCTGAACCTCCCATATGAAATGAAGTAAAATTCCGGAGTCTGAGACCTGGTCTTCATGATGCTAGTCTTTTCAATGCTGCTCCCCCCCCCTTTTCTTGTTCTTTTCATGAGAAACTGAATGAAAAAAAAAGCTATTTCTTGTGTGAGCACACAAGAATGAATGTGACTTTGTTCTTGAGTTCTCTGTGTGCTTTGTCTGGAATTGATCTTCTGATCAAAGGAGAGAAAAACATTTTTTTGTAATGAAATGTAGAGCGGTGACAATTCTTTCTTCAGAACAATTGAAAGAGGTAGTATGGTGCAATGGAAACATCTCTGGTCACAATGGGTCAGGAGATCAGAGTTCTTCAGGTACAAAATGAACATAATCAATAGTATGCTCCAATCACAGTTGTCAAATGGTAAAAGTGCTTTGTAAAATCAAAGGCACTTTAAAATCCTTTCTTCAAATTGCTGCCCATATTTGTCCTTATCCAGAGATCTGTCCTCTAGACTCTTGTCCTACACAATCTTCTCCTTGAACTCCTCCGTGAGAGGGCGTTTCTGAGACACAGGAGCTTATGTCATCCATTATAGGATGGGGTCAACTTTATTTTTGTTTTAACATAGAAGAGAGACACAGTATGGTGGGATACATTAGAAGGAATACTGGTCCTAGGTAAGATTTCTGGCCACAGCATTGCCTAGCTATGTGAACCTAGACAAGTCATTCAAATGATTAGAGGCCCATAAGCGTCCATTATTCCCTGGCCAGCTTCCATCTGAGTAAGAGCCAGGCCCAATCCTACTTAACGTCAGCAATTATGGGAGATGAGACATATTCTGAATGATTTATTCTCCCAACTTTTAAGGAAGTTATCAAATCAAATTAGGCTCATTGAGGCAAATAGCATGTCCCTTGATGAAACAAAAATACTGCTATTTGTTTTTATTAGATATTCTCATTAAATGATTTGTTCATACCAGGGATGACAATATTAGATATTGATGTATTGTAATCATGAAATGAACTTATGAAGTACTTTGAACAACTTGGAACCATTGACCTATGGGTGCCCTTCCTTTAATACTTGAAGAATCTATGACTTCATCCAAGTTATGAAGAATCACATGAACAAATGCTTTGTTACTAATAAATAGAGAAATACAAACTAAAGCAACTTTGAAGTTCTACCTCATACATCAGTCTGGAAGAAATGACAAAGAGGAAAATGATAAATCTTGGAGAGGCTGTGAGAAAACAGGTATACCAGTGAACTGTTGGTGGAACTGTCAATTGGTCCAGCCATCTGGGAAAGCACATTGAACTATACCTCCAAAGTTAGTAAACTGTATGTACATTTTAACTCAGTTATGCCAATAGTAAGTCTATACTTCAAAGAAATCTAAGAAAGAAGGAAAGGATCCATATGTACCAAAAATATCTATTGTAGGTTTTTTCGTGTTTCATGCCAAAAATTGGATACTAATGGAATAGGTTCCTATTGGGGAATCATAAACAAATTATCTTATATGAATGTAGTGGATTATTATTGCACCATAAGAAATGATAAAATGTGTAGTTTCAGAGGAAACTGGGAAGGCCTTTATTAACTGATGCATAACAAAGTGAGTGGAACTAAAAGAACAATTTATACAATGATAACAATCTTATAGAGAAAAACAACTTTAAAAGACGTTAGAACTTTGATCAACACAATGATGAATCATCAGTTCAAAAGAATGAAGACAAAACACATCATTCATTTCCTGACAAAGAGACGATGAACTTAAAATACAGAAAGAGACAAATATTTTTAATGTGGGTATTTGTTTGGCCAGACTATGCATGTATGCATCAAGGGCTTTATTGTTTGTTTCTTTATTTATTAATTCGCCCATGGGAAGAGGAGGAGTAGGGGGCAGATTAAGAAAAGAAAAAGAAAAATCAGTAAGAGAATTTATATGGAGGTGGGGTATTGGTATGTAGTGATATAATGATGCCTCTCCATAAGTGAATAAAAAAAATCAATAAAGCTTTAAAAAATAAGAACAAGAATGAGTTCAGAATAAGACATAAGCATGCAGAAAAGTTTTGTTATGCTTCATGTATAATTCTTTTTTATGTTAATTGTATGTTGAAATTTTCATGTTTAGATTTGTTAAGTTCATAATAAAAAAAAGGAATAATTTAAAAAGAAAAAAAAATCCATGACTTCATTAGAGTTGATATTTGTTCTCCTGTCCTTATGTATAGTAATCTCTCTGCTTTAGTAGATGACCTTTGTGAACTGCTTTGGGGAAAAAAAACAATTCCACTGCTGGTTGACCCTCTGGTTGAGCCTTTTGTACTTGACTAGGCTGGACCTGACACAACAAAATATAATCCCCAGAAAAACTTATTCTAGAAATATTTATAGCTGCGTAAGACATGGCAAAGCTTAAGTTCAGAGGAGTTTGTACTTTATGATAATGGTAAGAGAAAGACACTGAAGTATATAGAATGGGGAAGTGAAAGTCTCAATCTATCACTTTGGTAGCTGAATGGAGATGGAGGGGATGGGAATTAAATATCCAGGTGTAAGCAGAAAGATCATCTCTTTATCGGAGAGAGGAGTAATAGAGGATAGTGTGAAAATATCCAGGGGTTTTTAGGAATAGAGAAGGGGATAAGATGGTGCTCAAGGTAAATAGCCTGCATTTTTATAAATCAAAATCTTTTGCTAAGTGAGTAGGTCGAGGGAGAGGTGGTATGGAACCATGAGGAGAGACGTTTTAAAATAGCTGTTATGTAGACATGCAACTTTGCTTCTAGTTCTTTCCTCTGGGAAATCTAATCCTTTTTTCTTGAGATAGCCCTTGAAATACTTTCAGTTATCTATTACAATCCCTGTAAGTCTTCTCTTCTTCATGTAAATGTCTCCAACTTCTTTAATCTCATATGGGATGAATATTTGGTTCTTCATGATCCCATGCCTTCTGGACAGACTTCAGACGGATCAATTTCCTCCCTAAAATGTCCCCATTCCACATGACAGGTCTTCAAATACTTAGATACAGCTGTCATATCCTCTCTAAATGGAATTTTCTCGAGGACAAACATCCTTAGTCCTTTTAAAAATATTTCAATTCATATCTTTTGTTTTCCCATCGCTTCTCTTGATACCACTCCTTTGTTAACTTACACAAAACTATCCCTTATAACAAAGGATATTTTAAAAAAGAAATAAGAGAGAAGAGAAAAAAAATATCCAGGAAAACTGATGTTAAGCATCTTAGTTCTTCAACTGATCCCAGTTTGCCTGAGTTTCTGATCCCTTTTCCGATCTGGTTATTGTCCCTTGGATAGACATTGTGTTGTCAATTTCTTTCCTTAGATGTGGTACCAAGAACTGAATCCATTATTTCCAGTATGGTCTGATGAAAGTAGAATACTGGAAAATGAACACTTTCCACTTTCTGAACAGTATGCTTGTCTTAAAACAGCAACTTAAGATTGCAGTAGCTGTCTTGGCTGCCATATCAGCTGTTGAGCTTGTATTAATACCAGCAATTTTTTTTCCCACATAAACTATTGTCCAACTCCCATATCCTGTAATTGTGAACTTGGGTTTTGAGATACAATTGAAAATGTCATACCTATGCCTATCACATGTCATTTTATCAGACTTGGCCCATTTTTCTTTGCCTGATAGTTGCCTTTTTGGATCTTGAGCTTATTATCCAATTTGTTGGCTATTTATCCAACTTTGCATCATCTACTAATTGATTAATTGTGTTATTGATACATTCTTCCAAGTAATTGACAAAAAATTTCAGATGGCACGGCCCAAGAACAGATCTTTGTTACCCTGTTAAGGTCCTTCCTCAAAGCTGACATCAATTCATTATGTAATTACTCTTTGGATCTAGTCATTTAGGCAGATATCCCAGTCCATGTACTACCATCATTTCTATAACTATAACGTGAAAGATTTTGTAAAATGCTTTGTTAAAATCTAGATAAACTTTAGCTGCAACAGTCCCTAATTCACCAGCCCAAATTTATCAGGTCCTAGACTGCACATATTCTCTGAGGATAAATGATCCATTCTTAGGAAGCCCATCTGCTAAATTTCAGAGACTCAGTAGATTTCTCATTGAGTTTAACTTTCATTTTGACCATACTGCCTTAAATGTGGTCATGGTCTTTTCTGGGGCATCTGTGAAATCCATGTCTCTTGGACCGTTTGAAACTGAATGGGGGTAAACTCTAGCACAGTCAACTGGTCCATTGGCCAGGGACTGACTAAATGACCTGGAAGGTCTATTCCATCTCTAATTTCAATGGACTGATTCTAACCAGATGAAACCAAGAGTGGATTAGACATGTATTGATGCTACCTTGAAACTTCTCATCTCTGGCCTGCTCTTTTTTGAGACTGTATATTTTCTTTGGCAGGAGCAATTAATTTATGACACATAGCATGCACGTCACAATAAACCTCTAGTGTCTTATACACTTTCCATCGGATGAGCTTCGTGGAGTTAATGCTGAGGTTGAACTAATCTAATGTCTGTGACAACATTTTACTTTTATTATGTGAACCAGGCCGTACTTCACAGACATATTTATTTTTGTATTCTTTAGTCTATGAGCTTTAAGAGACACTGCAGTTCCTAAAGGTGATTGTTTCAAGTCTGCATTCTTGAGGAGAAAAAGAAAAAAAGCAGTCACTGTAATTTGTCACACTATGTATTATAGTAACAACAAAAATAACTACAACAATAATGATAATTTTCACTAGTTTAAATAAGACATACAAATTCAACTTTCTAGTACAGAAGACAAGTTATTGTATCTTAGGGGCCAGCTTTCACAGAGGCCAAAAGTAATCATAATATATAATGTAAAGAGTTCTTTTTCTGCCTTTAGAATCAGAGGATCTGGATCTAAATCACAGATCTCCTATTTACTACCTGTATGACCTTGGACAAATCACTTAACTTCTCTGGTCCTCAATTTCCTTATTGGTAAAAATAAAGAGGTTGGACTGGATGACATTTAAGGTCTCTTCTGACCTGAAAGTTATGAGTCCATAAGTCTACTACTACTACTACTACTACTACTACTACTACTACTAGTCACACTAGCTTACCACTACTTCTACTACTAGTCTCTCTAGATTTGGAGTCAAAACAGTTAAGTTCTAACTCTAGCCATGCCCTCATATTCCTTGTGTAGTAATAATAATTGTTATTAATATATACTCCCTACTATGTGTCAGACATTGTGCTAGGTGATTTATAAATATAAATATCATTTGATCCTCACAACAACCCTCAGAGGCAGATACCATTATTATTTCCACTTTGTAGATGAGGAAACTGAGGAAAAATGAGGTTAAATGACTTGCCCATGATCATACAGCTAGTAAGTACCTGAGGATTTGAACTCAGGTCTCAAATCTTTTGGTCCATATGTTAAATGAGAGTTAAATACGTGTTACATAAGAGGTTTAGGTTACATCAGGGTGCTTAAATTTTTTTTCTGTATCAGAGAGAGAAGAATGTTTCTAAGTGCAAAAAAATAAAACACAGGATTACAAAGGAAACCAATTACATAAAGATATAATAATAAAAAAAATTTGTACATATAGGTTTTAGATAAGTCTATATGCATACATTTATGTGCCTATATATAATACATACATGTATAAATGGACATATGTGTATATGTATGTGTGTGTACACACACACACACACACACACACACACACACACACACAAAGTTTACAGACTTCAGGTTAAAAACTCCTGGACTAGATAATCTCTAGGATTTCTTCCCAATTTAAAACCTTATATAGCACTTCATATACTATAAACCACTTTCATTGAACCAGCCCTAAGAGACAGGCAATAAAATTATTATCCCCATTTTGTTAAAGAAGACTGAGGTAAGTGTCAGAGCCAGGATGTGAACCCCTTTCTTCTGAATCCAATCCCAGTGTTCATTTCATATCATTAGACTTCTTAGGCAAACCTTGATCTTTATTGTGTACTAATCTCAATGCTATTTGGAAATCTGTAAAATGCATACAGGCTGGCTGAAGACAGGAGGGTTTTTTTGTTTTAACTTTACTAATTATATTTCCAGCATTACATACCACACAGAAATACATACTATCTCTGTAGGTTTTCATCTTCAATTGCAGATGCTGTACTATGAAAATAATGGAAGTCAACTAAGTTTAAATCATTTTTAAAAGGTGCAGTTATTTGTTGGTAATTAGAGCAGAGGTATTTCTTTGTATGCAGCTATTGGATTGGTCTTGTGGGACCTACAGTATGTCTGCTGTATCTCATTATGAATTCCATTCATGAACTCAGTATGGAAGACTGATTATTGGGATGAAATCATCTGCTAATACTTAAAGAGACCCTGTGCCAACTGGGCATTAAGTTCTTTTTTTTTTTGTAGGAGTGATATAAAGTATTTCCCTCTCCTATTCAATAGTAAAAAGCATCAGATTTGATTCGTTTCTCTCTCTTCTGGTGGTTTGACCTTATTCCTGAAGACAACTCATAATGACCTTAGTCAAGAGAATAGTTTTACAAAACAAGGAAAATGACGAATATTCCCCTCACCTGCAATGATTTAACAATATGAATCAAAGCTAATCTAGAAATTGAGCAGGAGCCTTTTCTATTTAATTATTCATGCTTGTATTCATTCCTATAATAAAACATTCATTAAGTACTGACTAGGGGCAATGTCTTATCACTATCAGCAGTTAGCTGATGAGTTTTTTTTCCAGCCATAGCCTTTTCCAAAGGCTGCTTACCGTTGTATAGAGGTGTACTTGTCTATACTATTAAAATGGAGTGCCCATAATGATTAAATTGATAATCTTTCAAGTACTAAAATATAGCTAAAGCATGTGCTAGATAGGGTGGAGGGGAGGCATATACAAAGACAAATAAAACAAGGTTACTGCTCCTAAGAAGCCTATATTTTAATAGAAATGATAAGAAATCTGTAGCTAAATGAAGGATTATATCCAGTTTCACCTTATTTAGCAATCACACTGTGAGGTCATTTTTCTTTATTATCTAAGGAAATGTACTTTGTGGTATGTTTGGGTATTTGTTAGGAAGTGTCTATACTGGCAAAACTATATGTATGAAAGTAATATTTTAAAAAGTAATATACACAAATCAATATATTATTAATTTAAATTGCTAAGTTCATAACAAAAATGCAAAGTAGTATGAGATAAAAGGAAGAAAGGTCATTTTCAGCAGGGTGAGGGGAAGGACTGGTGGAAAGTATCAATCACAGAGTCAGGCTTATATGATGGTCAGATAACAGGCTAGAAGATGGGGGACATTGTAGAGAGCTTTCATGCATTAGATAAGAATTAGGCTGGTCAGATCATGTCTAGAGTATTGCGTTCAGGTTGTAGTATCACATTTAAGGAAGGACGTTAATATAACAACAATAATGACAATAATTATTTCCTATATAGCTCTTTAAGGTTTGCAAAGGGCTATATGTGTTAATCTCATTTGATCTTCCCCACCTATGAGGTTAGTGATATTACAATCTCCATTTTACAGTTTAAGAAGCTGATGATGAGAGAAGTCTAATAGCTTACCCAGGATTACACAGCTAGGAAGTGCCTAAGGTGGGATTTGAGCTACAATTTCCTCACTCTTATTCACTGTACCACCTAACTGCCTCCTAGCTAAGTATATTAGATGGAGCATAATCTAAGGAGGGCTATTTGAATGGTGAATTACTATTCCTGGGGAAGATAAGATTCAAGGGAGACATGATAGATGTCATAAAATATTTTGAGATGTAAGTGTGATAAAGAGGGGCTAGAGCTAGTGTGTGTTTTCCAAGAGACCAGAAGTAGAAGCAGTGCTTCAAAGTAGAGACTTCCACTTCCAGCTACACCAGCCAGCCTGATCTCCCACCCTCTGGTGGGAAGAGGATTGGCTTTCCCTCTGATCTCAGGTCTCTCATCTCCTTCTGGGCCTGTCCCCTGAGGGAAGAGGAAGAGGAAAGTCATTGGGGAGTGGGTCTTTTATTCTTATTGTTCAGGTTCAACATCCATCTCCTGATGCTCCACCCCCCACCTAATCTCCTGACTTTAAAAGGAAGAAGTGAAGGGAAATGGGGCCTCCTTTTTGACTTTGAACCTTACATCTCATGCTGTATTTGTAGCCTGCCAGATTTCTAGTCACCTCTGGGAAATAGACTGGCACTTTCCATTGAATGATGAACATAATCATGCCTTATCATACCCTATGTAGTCCAGTTATTCTGAGCCCCTATAAATCGTCATCCAAATCTCATTCTCCATCTCCCACCACTTGATTCCTTATTTCCATTGCCCTCAAACTTTCTTTCTCAAATTTCTAGCCAAATACTACCAACCCCTTCCACCATGCCCTGTCCCACAGGCAAGAAATGTCCCTTCATTCTAAATCTTTTCCTGTCCTTTCATAGTCTAGCAATCACTGAAACCTGGCTCCTCTTACTCCCACCATGATACAGCCTCCTTGGCTACCCTTTCTAGTACTTGTAGCCTTTGTTTTCATTTGGTCAAGGCAGGAATGTTGGAATACTCCTTTTTTTTGTCATTGCCACTTCCAGGTTCTTTCCTTATCTCCATCTCTCAAGAACCTTTCCTCCTCTGAAGATAGATATGCAATCTATATTTGCTACCCAATTAAAAACCTATTAGCTATTGTTTATGAACTGCCAAGTTACTTCCCTTCCTTCCTCAAGGAGTTCAGTACCTCCATCGCAATTTTCTCTTCTCAGTTCCTGTTCTCAGGGGAATTTAAAAGGCATATTGACTCTGCTTCAAACTCCCTAATCACTCAATTCCTCAACCTGTTCTCTTCCCATGACTTATTCCATCTCACCTCAGTCACATACAAAGATGGCCATATCCTTGACCTTGCTATCACCCATAAATGTACCACCTCCATATTTTTTTCCTTTTTAGTTTTTTAATAATCTGTTTTGATTTATCAATAATCATTTCCATATGGTTTTGAGTTTAAAATTTTTCTTCCCCTTCCTCCCCACCACCCTCCTCAAGATGGCATGCAATCTCATATAGGCTAAACATTTACATTCCTATTAAACATATTTTCACATTAGTGATGTTGTAAGTAAAAATTAAAACCAATAGGAGGAACCATCAGAAAGAGGAAACAAAACTCAACAGAAGAGGAAAAAAATAGCAATTCAACTTCCGTAATTCTTTCTTTGGATGTGGATAGTATTTTCCATCTAGGAAAATGCCTCTGGAGATGTCTTAGATCTTTATATTGCTGGGAAGGGTTAAGTTTATCAACATTAGTCATCTCACAACGTGGCCATTATTGTGTACAATGTTCTTTTGATTCTGCTCACTTCACTCAGCATCAGACCATACAACTTTCTCCAGGTTTTTGTGAAGTCAGCCTGCTCATCATTTCTTATAGCACAATAATATTCCATTACATGCATATACCATAACTTGCTTAGCCATTCCCCAATTGATGGGCATCTTCTCAATTTCCAATTCTTTGCTACTATGAAAAGAGCTGCTATGAATATTTTTGTACATGTGGGTCCTTTTCCCATTTGTATGATCTCTTTGGGATATAGCCCTAGAAGTGCTATTGCTGGGTCAAAGGGTATGCACATTTTTATAGCTCTTTGGGCATAGTTCCAAATTGCTCTCCAAAATGGTTGGGTCATTTCACAACTCCACCAACAATGCATTAGTGTTCCAATTTTCCCACATCTTCTCCAACATTTATCATTTTCCTGTTTTGTCCGGTTGGCCAATCTGATAGGTGTGATGTGGTACCTCAGAGTTGTTTTGATTTGCATTTCTCTAATCAATAGTGATTTAGAACATTTTTTCATATGACTAAAAGTGGCTATAGATCTGATGGTTAAACTATTTCTTGCTCTTCTAGTTTGCTTATGGTATCAGTCTTTATGTCTAAATCATGAACCCATTTTGACTTTATTTTGGTATACAGTATGAGATTTTGGTCCAAGCTTAGTTTCTGCCATACTCTTTACCAGTTTTCCCAGTAGTTTTTTTTCAAAGAGTGGGTTGTTATCCCAGAAGCTGGGGTCTGTGGGTTTATCAAATAATAGATTACTATAGTCATTGACTACTGTGTCTTGCATTCCTATTCCACTGATCCACCACTCTATTTCCTAGCCAGTACCAAGCAGTTTTGATGATTGCTGCTTTATAATACAATTTAAGATATGGAATTGCTAGGCCACTTTCCCCTGCATTTCTTTTCATTCGTTCCCTTGATATTCTGGACCTTTTGTTCTTCCAAATGAATCTTGTTATTATTTTTTCTAACTCTATAAAATAATTTTTGGTAGTTTGATTGGTATGGCACTGAATAAGTAAATTAGCTTAGGTAGGATTGTCATTTTTGATATTAGCTCAGCCTACCCATGAGCAACTGATGTTTTTCCAATTATTTAGATCTGACTTTATTTGTGCACCACCTCCATATTTAAAAATTCTGATATCCCTTATCTGAACATAATCTATTGGCTTTCTACTTCTTCCTCTGCCTTCCCCTAAACCCTACTCTTTGTGTCCACCTTGATCTTCAATCTGAGAGAACTGATTATTTCTCTTTTGAATTAATAATTAATTATTGAATCAGAACTAAGGTCCCCCCCCCCCTTCTACTTCTTTATCTAGAAATCAACCAGTGTGGGAAATCTCTCTTTAAGACTTGCCCAGCCAGGGTGGCTGAGATCTAATCAAAACTATAAGAAATTCTAAGTTTAAGCTAATGGGTGCATTCCTGCTCATTGTGCTTGCTTAGATAGGTCTGGGAAAATGTTGATTCTTCCTTTTGTCAGACAGATGATATGGAAATTGATAAGTTTCTTTGACCAAGATTTAGGTAATCCAAGTCATATACCCCAAGACCTTCTTTGTAATATAGTCCAACCTGTCATTTTCTCATTAATTGTTGACCAATCAGAGTTGATTGCCACCATCAAGAATACTTGCTCTTCCAAGGGCATATAAACTTTGGTTGAAGAGAGACAGTCAAATGACCATCCTTTTATTAATAAACATACTGGCATTATTAATAAAATGATTAAATTACCCAGAAACAATGTCTCTCAAACTTTTAAAACATCACAAATCCCTCAGTAGTCTCACAGGTCGTCAACCCTACACTAGGCACTCTTTCCCCTTTTTCCCATCTTGACCCCTTAGTGATTAAGTTCAACTCTACACTGTTTTCTTCTCTTGAGTCCCTGGCCCCCTTATATCCCAATTGTGCCCTGCCAAGCTTCATCCTTGGATCATCCCCCCTATCTGCCATTTTCACTCTTTCATACATGCTGCTGAACAAAGGTGGAGAAAATCATGCAACCATTCTTATTAGGTCCACTATGAATTTCTATTACACAGTCTCAACTGGGCCCTTACTGCTGCTAGGCAATACTTCTACACCTCCATCATCAACTCACTGTCCCTCTCTCCACAGTGGCTTTTCTAAACCTTTCCATCCCACCTCAAACTTCCCATGACTCCTCCTTTCTCCACTCTCTTAACTAAGAACCTTGCCTCATATTTTACAGAAAAAGTTGAGGCCATTCACTGTGAGCACTCTCTCTTCCTCTCTTTATCAGTTCGTATCACTCACATGCCTTTTGTGATTCTCTTCTCAATCACTCTAGTCTCACATGGAGAGGTGACCTTATTCGTTACCAAGGCAAACTCCTCTGCCTGCTCAAGTGATCCCATTTCATCCTATCTCCTCCAACAGATTGCCTCCTCCATCATCCCCACTCTATCATTTACTTTTATCTTTCCCTGTCTATTAGCTCTTTCCATGCTCCTTGAAAACATGCCTATATCTCCCTCATCCTCTAAAAACCTGCACTTGAGGTTTCCGTCCCCATTATCATACAATATCTCTTCTTTGTGACAAAATTCATTGAGAAAGCATCTATAATAAATGTCTTCACTTTCTCTCCTCTCACTCTCTTCTTAATCTCTTATAATCTGGCTTCTGATTTTATCATTCTACCAAAACTGTTATTTCCAAAGTTACCAAGGATGTTTCAGTTGCCAAATCCAACTGTCTGTTCTCAATCCTCATTTTCTTGACCCCTCTGCAGCCTTTGAGATGGTTGATCACCCTCTTCTCCTTTATAATATCTTCTCACTAGGTTTTCAGCACACTATTCTCTCCTGATTCTCCTTCTGTCTATCTAACCATTTCTTCTCAGTCTCCTCCACCTCATACTCTCTAGCCATAGAGAGCAACAGAGCTCTGTTCTGGGCCCCCTTTTCTTCTCCTGACTGGAATGCTCTTCCTCCTCACCTCCACCTCCTGGATTTCCTGACTTCCTTTAGGCTCTAAAGTTTTCTTTTCTACAGGAAATCTTTCCAAACTGCTCTTAATTCTAGTGCCTTCTCTCTGTTCCTTATTTCCATTTTATCCTGTATATAGCTTATTTGTCCATATTTGTTTGCTTGATGTCTCCTACATTAAATATGGGGGACAGGGACTGTCTTTGTTTTCTGTTTCCTAGCACTTAGCACAATGCCTGGCACATAGTAGGTGCTTAATAAATATTGAAGGACCAAGTGAAAATGGGAAAGAGGAAGATTCTGTGCACAATTTAAGATTAAAAAAAAAAGCTAACAGAGTTATCCAACAATCAAATGGACTGTTTCAGGCAGTAAGGGAATTAAGCAGAGGTGTAGTGACCAGTTGTCAGGGATATTGTAGAGGAGATTTTGAGCTTCTTTTTTAGCTCACTTGACAGTCATTTTTGACATTCTCCCTTACCTTCATCTCAAGTCATGGGAACCAAAAGACCAAGTTACTGTGCTATCCCAGCAAAGCAAAGCTCTGTCCCATACCAGGAGATTAGAGCAAAACTACTTGGGAGGGTTTCCCAGTTATACATCCCGGCACCCCCCCCATCACCACATACACACACCTTCATCCACACCCATACTTATAGTATTAGTTTGCTGGCTGTTACATGACCTCTAAGATACTTCTCAATTTCAATATTCTGTGATTTTAAGACTTTTTTTGGGGTTAGTTAAGTATTGTATTCTATTGGGTTTTCTTCCAGCATGAGAATTTTCCCATTGACTATATTTCTTTATTCAATTTTTTTTTTTGCTATTTTGCTATAAATTTGCTTTTTTAAAAAAATTGATTATAGGCCTTTTGTTATAAATGCCAAATCTTTCTTTATTGATACTAGATTTTGAAAAATCAATTCCAGATCCTTCTTCATTTCCTCAAAAGTATTTGTTACATAATTTGATATGTCTTGTACAGATTTGTTCCGCCTCTTGAAGTTAACATTTTCCTTGTGATGATTTCTCTTCAGACCTTTTTAAAACAAAATATTTGTTCATGGTGGTTTTTAAAAATAATCTTTTTTTGCTGTGTGCTTATTACCTTGTTCTTTCTTGTTCCTTATCTTTCAAGCCTCTTTGCCACCTTTTCCTTCCTTTGTTCCTTCCTTCCTTCTCGTTTATTTGTCTTTCTCTCCATATTCTGGGGTTTGTTGGGCCAGTGGATTTAGAAGCTGTGTTTTCATTACTTCTCATTCTTTCATATTGCTAGAGCTCAAATTTTTGATTATTAGGAGCTGTGATGAGGAACAAATAGTTGTTAGGTTTCTATTGGTCAAAAGCTGACAAATCCCAAAGTGACATTCTGGGAAATATGCAAGTTATTTCTTCCTAGTTATTTTAGTAATAATGGTATTCAACTCGGGAAGTTTATGTTAAATCCAATCTACACTAGAGTTGTAGTGTATTTTTCTCTGATGTAGGATAAGGAATAAAGTCTTCCTGAACTGAATTGAGCCTTGTTTATAGATCCATAGACTAGCTAATAACTGTACTTCACATAAAGCGATAGTTTCATTTAAAACTGATCTCAATCCAATATTATCAGATTGGACTACTCAGTTGAAAAATTACAGTAGCAATATTTACAAATATTGACTTGAGTTCAGGCTTCTGGAACTGTAAAATGGTCCATGATGGTCCAGAGATAACTTGGGCAGTGCTACTTCTGTTGGTCAGCATTAGGGCATTCATACTTACACATAGTTAAGCCTCTTTGAAAACTGGTTTGTGGTGAAATGAACAAATATTGTTTGTTAAGCTAGCATTAACATTTTTGGAACACAGCCTCAACTTTTGATAGATAATGGTTAGAAAGTTCTGATAGTTAATGCACAGTGTCCATGGAAGGTTTTTATTTCTTTTTTTTCACCTTAAACATTTTTTAGATGAATTTATTCTTTATTTATCTTTAATATTCATTGTCTTTAAATTCTGAGTTCTGAATTCTCTCCTCCTACCCCTCCTCTACCATTGCCATTGAGAAGGCAAGAAATGTGATACATATGAAATATGTACCATTATGTATATGTATAATGTATCACATGATACATTATACATATGAAATCATGCAAAAACATATTTCTACATTAGCCATGTTGCCAAAAAAAAAAAGACAAAGACAGTGGAAAATTACACTTCAGTCTGCATCCAGACTCCATCAATTCTCTCTCTGGAGGTGGATAGCATTTTTCATCATAAATTCTTTGGAAATATCTTGGATCATTGCATTGATCAGAATAGCCAAGTAACTCACTGTTGATCATTGTATTAAATTACTGTCACTATGTACAGTGTTATTCTGTTTCTGCTCACTTCACTCTGTATCAGAACATATAACTCTTCCCAGGTTTTTCTAAAACCATCCCCCTCATCATTAGTTCAATAGTACTCCATCACAATCATATGCCACATCTTGTCCAACCAATCTCCAATTGATGAGCATCTCCCTAATTTATAATTATTTGCCACCATGAAAAGAACTGCTATAAATATTTTTGTACATATGGGTCCTTTTCCTTTTCCTTTGATCTTTTTTTGGCATACAAACCTGGTAGTGATATTGCTGGGCTGGGTCAAAGGGTGTGCACAATTTTACAGACCTTTGGGCACAGTTCCAAATTTTTCTCCAGCATGGTTGGACCAGTTCACAATGCTGCCAACAATGCCTTAAGGTCCCAATTTTTCCACATACCCTCCAACATTTGATATTTTCACTTTCTGTCACATTAGCCAATCTGATAAGTGTGAGGGGGCATCTCAGAGTTGTTTTAGTGTGCATTTCTCTAATCAACAGTGATTTAGAACATTTTTGTATGATGGTATATAGCTTTGATTTCTTGTTCTGAAAACAACCTGTTCATATCCTTTGACTATTTATCAATTGGGTAATGACTCATATTTTTATAAATTTAATTCAGTCCCCTATATATTTGAGAAATGAGGCCTTTATCAGAAAAATTTGCTGTAAAATTTTTCAATATTACTTTATTGCCTATGGTATCTTTTAGGAAAATACAGTTTCTCTGTTATCTCTTTTAATTAGGTTTGGTTTTGCATTTTCTTTGTCTGAGATCATGATTGTTACTCCTGCCTTTTTTATTTTTTACTGCAGTTGAAGCATAATAGATTCTGCTCTAGCCCCTTATTTTAATTCTCTGTGTATCTTTCTATTTCAAGTGTGTCTTTTGTAAACAATGTATTTATTGTTGGATTCTGATTTCTAATCCATTCTACTATTTAATTCTGTTTTGTGAGTGAATACATTCCATTCACATTCACAGTTATGATTATTGTGTATTTGCCTCCATCTGATTTTCTTTTTTTTATCCTTCTCTTTCCTTTTTTACCCTGTCCCTTCTCTAAAGGGACTTCTAAACATTCCCTTCCTTAATCCATCTTCCCTTTTATCATGCCCCTCCCCCTACCTTTGTTATCCCTTGCCCCTCCTACTTCTATTAGGTAGCTTAGCTTTCTATGACCAACTGAGTGTGTATAGATATTCTTTGCTCTTCCAATCAATTTAGATAAGAGTGAGGCTGAAGCTTTGCCCCGCCTCCATTTTCCTCTCCATTGTACAACGTCTTCCTTGCATGCTTCTTTTATGTGAAATAATTGTTCCCATTCTTCTTCTCCGTTGCACCTTATCCCAGTGTATCCCTCTCTCTCATCTCTTCACTTTTTTTTGGGCTCATGTCAACATAATTGACTCATTCACATGTCCTCTGTGTGGACTCCTTCTAACTGTCCAAGACCCATGGCTTGTGTTACTGACACTTGTGCTCTGGGCTGGTTCCCGTCCCAATGTCACAGACCTCCCTTGCCAACCCCTTAGGTTGTCTTAGGCTGAAAAATCTCACCCTGACCTTTTCTTGGCTCTGCCACTCCAGAATTTGATTTTAGGAGTTATTTAGGTTCTGAGGTTATAGATGAAGAAATCAAGGCCGTAGTGATATGCCCAAGATCTTATAATGTAAGTGCCTTGGGACCCAAATCCAGTTTTTGCTCCACTGGGTAGTTTGGGGGTATAATAATTGCACATCATCTCCTCATCTGGAGAGCCACGTGTCTAAACGTTGCACAATAAACAGTGTCCTCAGAGAACTTCATAATGTACCGCCTCCTGCCAGTGAGTGACTGAAGAAGAGAGAATTATGTTGTATTTCTTCCATTAGTACCTGCATTTGGCTGAAAGTTATAATAAAAAGAAACAACAAAAATTGCAGTCCTTTCCCCATGGATTGTATGTCCAAAGCAATAAATTATTTCCATTTTTGTCTCACCATCAAGGACTCAAATGTTCAAAAACTTGGTCTGTGCTATGTATAAGCTATCCTTAATTACTCCAGGGGAATGTAGCATCTAAATACTGACTCATTAATGACAGAACTCTGGTAGAGTCATAGATCATTGTCAAAAATACTGTAGCAGGAAGCTTTTAAAAAAATGTACCCATATTCCTCCTATGTGTTCAGTCTGTGTAAACGTATGTGTGTAAATTGAGTGGAACAGGAGGATAAAATGAAAGAAGTAGAATGTAATGGAAAAAGATCTTGTTTTTATAATCAGAGGACCTAAGTTTGAGTCCTGTCATTAACATATATTAGCTGTGGGACCTTGGTCAAATCATGTAACCCTTCTGAGACTCAGTTTTCTCAAATGGGGATAAATAATACTGGCCTTACCTCCTTCACAAGATTATTACAAGGAAAATACTTTGCAAATCTTGAAAAATTACATAAATTTGCCTTGTTATTGGCATTAGCATTGGTGGTGGTGGTGGTGGTGGTGTGCGTGTATGTGTGAGAGTGTATATATGCATATGTGTTGCTTTTGTGTGTATCTGTGTCTCTGTATGTTTCAAAAGCTTAATAAAACTTTTGAGACCATGACCCAGAATCAAAGTCTTGGATTTATACAGATTGCATGCAATTTTGGGAGCCATTCTCAATAGTCATACTTTTTGGCAAGAGTGCTTTGCCAGCTTTAAAACACTTAATAAATGTTAGCTAATGTTATTATCCATCCCCATCCAAATTTCCTCTTGTCAAATTATAATTTAGTGTCATAGAGGTACTTGAACTTATCAAGTTGAACTGAGGTCAGGGAGAATTTGGAGACATATAGGTCCTCCATTGTCTGGAGGTAAGACTGTGCAGTTCCCTTCTTGGGAATCATGTGCTTCTGCATTTTCACACTTTTGACAGATGTATACTCCACTTGCAGTCATACATATTCTCCATGATGCATTATGCTACTTTGTCATACACACACGTCATTCTTGGTCTTTTCCTGCCATCCTCTCTACTCCATTCAATAGACTCATTTTACAGATGAGGAAGCTGAAAGTCAGAGAGGGTAAATGACTTGTCCTAGGTAACTGAAGTTGTAAATGAAAGAGACTAGATTTGAACCCAAGTCCTCTGACTCCAAAGCCAGTGTTCTTTCCTGTTTAGCACACTATCTCCCTCTCCCTTAGTAATTGATGAATTGCATTGAATTAGAACTTGACAAAGAAATCAGCTAAGGGTGCTTAAAGATTCTCTTTGGTGATAATTGGAAGAATTGACATGCTTACCTTCCCTATAGGGATGATATGCTTACTCCCCTGCTCCTTTATACTGGAACTCCATTTGAAAGAATAATAATTATTGTAAATAGTTGTTGTTTAGGCATTTTAGTTGTGTGAGACACTTTGTGACTTCATTTGAAGTTTTATTGGCAAAGATATTGGAGTGGTTTGCCATTTCCTTCTCTAGCACATTTTACAGATGAGGAAACCCAGGCAAACAAGGTTAAGTGACTTGCCCAGGATCACACAGCTAGTAAGTGTCTGAGGCCGGATTTGAACTCAGGAAGATGAGTCTTCCTGACTTCAGGCCTGGCACTCTATCCACTGCACCACCTAGCTGTCCCCAAACAAATAATAATGGGATAATAAAAAATGAACAAAACAGTTAAAATGAGAAAAATGCATAAGAAGGAGTAGATCAAATAATTGATAAGATTCTAGTGTTGTAAGAATCACAACTAAACTAGTTTCTTTGAACCGAGCATACTAAAGGCAGTGTCCCGGTTACTGAGGATATGAAGCTAGATTTTTTTGGAAGGGGAGGACTTCCTTTTATCATAGTATTTGCAGCTGGCAGGGGCCTTAAAGAGAGCCCCATTGGAGGAAAAGCAAGAGGGTAAGAACGTTGCCTGAGGCCACATAGGTATTAAACTATAGATCTAGAATGTGAGGGACACAGGTTGACTCAACTCCAGAATCATTACAGTTTATACCATACCAGCTTACCCCTCCCCAAGGGCCAAGTTACATGAAGCCATTAGTGTCTCTAGTCTTATGCCTCAGGACCTAGTCCAAGATTTATGATAATTGAAACAGGGTGAAAAGAAGCTTGTGGAGGGGTGCAGGGGGGTATAGGAAGACAAATATAAGGCAATGGCATGAACATCCGACCTTATTGCGATTTAGCCTGGCTATGAAACCAACTGCAATACATATGCTGATCTTGGATCAAAACGTAATAATAAAAACAATAATAACTCACCTCTCTCTAGTGCTTTAAGGATTATAAAGCACTTTCTCCACAACAACCCTCTGAATTAGGAAGTGCAAAATGAGGAAACTGTGACTCAGAGCTGTTTCAGAGTCTAGTAGCTTGTAAATGTCAGGACTTGGATTTGAATCCAAGTATCCTAGCTTTCAGTGGAATGCTCCATTCATTCAAGGACCCACTTGGACTCTGCACTTCCACCATTTGCACCATGAGCGTATTGTATAGATAGTAGTGTGGCTCAGTGATCATAACGCAGCAGGAAGGAAGACTCTTTATCGCCCTTATTGTCAATTTGTTCATTTTTTTTAACAAGATTCAATAAAATGGACACCTTGGTGAGGGTTAGGGTAGGGGTCAGAAGTGGGGGAGAGACTGAAAAGTTATACTTCTGGAATGTGCTTTTAGGGCACAGTGTTAAGAATCTGCTTAAAGTGAATAATTCCCCTAAGTGTTTTATAGACCCAAGTTTGTACTGTACTGTGTTACTGTTCCCTCACCTCATCCTAAAATCAGATTAGAGACTGTGCTTACAGTTCTATAATGGTCAAATCCCCTGGGTTTATTAACATACATATTCCTGTCAAGCCCAGCCCTCATTTGTACAAAGTAAAACCTTGTATAAAACTCACAACTGCTTTTTCTAATCTAATATTATTCTACTTGTTACTTATTGATGTCATCTTAAATATTTTCTTTTCTCCTGGCTAAAATGCAAATACTGTTAAAGCAACTCCTTTTCTGGTCCTTATTGGTATTATTATGATGCCAGGGCTTTTAAACTGTCATTCTTCTGATGGTCAAAGGGTGATTCTCCATCTTTTGGTTGGCTGAAACTGCTTTCTTTTGTGTTATCTATTGTGTTTCCAATAATGACGTGAAAATATATTGGACCTAATTCTGACATTTTCCTGAAGGGGTCTTGAGGTCAGGTACAGTTTATTTTTTGGAATGCCATGAACTTGACCATGAAGGTCCTAGGAATGAATACAACTTAGCCCCATGAGAGTCCTTGCTGTGCTTTGGAAAACACTTGGGGAGAACTACTGAGCAGTCAAAATGTTGAGAAGCAACTTTAGCAGCATTTATAAATTCATATGGAAATTGGTACATTCCATCATACCTATTGGTACAGTTCCAAATGCAACTCATCTAAATACTTATAATAGATTGGGGGAGGGTGGCATTATAAAAACATTTGTGGAGAATTATCTGCATAAGCTGTCCTGTTCAGTTGTCTGGAAAAAGTACTGGTGATGCCAATGGAGATTTTTCCTGTGAATAGGAAGACAGAATTAGTGTCTCCATGTAGAAGCAGAAGTACTGATATGCATTGATGGGGGAGATTTCCTCATCTGGGAGCTCCCTATATTAAAGAGATCACAGGTCTAAGCCCTATCCCTATCTGAAGGCAGAGTTAGTGGCAGAAGATAGTATGTGACTTGAGGGAATCCTGAAAGGCCAAAGTACTAAAAACTGTTGTGCTTCCACTAGAATACGGATTCTCGATCTTTTTAGTGTCACAGGCTTCTTTGTCAATGTTTTGAAATCTATAGACCCTTTCTCAGAAAAAAAAATGCAGAAAGTAAAATATATAAGTATAATGAGGCTGTTTTGATATGTGGCTCAAAGGGAAATAGACACATTTCTAGCATCTCTTTGTCACTCCCTTCCCTTCCCTTCCCTTCCCTTCCTTCCCTTCCCTTCCCTTCCCTTCCCTTCCCTTCCCTTCCCTTCCCTTCCCTTCCCTTCCCTTCCCTTCCCTTCCCTTCCCTTCCCTTCCCTTCCCTTCCCTTCCCTTCCCTTCCCTTCCCTTCCCTTCCCTTCCCTTCCTTTCTCTTCTTTCCCTACATAACCCTGGACAAGTCATTTAACTTTTCTGAGCCTCAATTTACTCATCCAAAAATGAATACCTTACAGGGTTGTTGTGAGAATTAAATAATGTATGTAAAGTGCTTTGGAAACACAAAAAAGTGTTGTATGATTTTTTATTATTATTGATAACTAGTCTACTTTATGATTTTGTTTCTTTATCAATAAAGTGAGAGCCCATATAGCTCTACATTTTATTATCCTAAGTGTCCAAGGCAGTCTAACCTGTTTATCTTACAGGTGAGGAGAACTGACTTAGCCACCTTGTAGGTGAGCAGGGCCCTCTTCTTCCAGCATTTTGCTTTCCATGGAAAAATACTTAATGTCCCAGATTGCTTGCTGCCAAAGGCTGCCAAAAAAAAAAAGTGCTGCTGTGCTAAAGACCTGGATTCGAAATGAACCGGAAACTTCTTTGGCTGGTATTTTGCCCAAAAGGAGCCTTTCAAGTGGGGAAGGATGAGTTTAGTCCTGAACAACCAAGCCCTCCAAATGGCTGTGGTTTAATGCTGTCCAAACCTGTGTGTAAACACTACAACTTAAGTAAAATAGGAAAGCTTGGGAGTCTGAATAACCCTGTTTCGGATCCTCTTGGTATCCAACATCTGCTATTGAAGGAAATTGTATTAGCAACAAGTCAGGCTCCAGGATTTGAAATCTGAGTTCAGTTTCAAGAGAGTCGCCAAAATTACAGATGCCTATTTGACTGGCCCCAGTTTCTTGAGACTGTAACATCTGGCCAGAGATCTCAGTGGAGACAGGTTTCCACATTGGCATTTTTATGCTTGCTGCTCCAGCTCAGATTTGAAATATTGTGAGGTTCCTTCACAGTACGTGAGCCCCACTGCTGTTTTCCATCCACAACTGGCAAGGGCAGAGAAGACCAGCACTGAGAAGGGAATGAATATATACTGAATGCTCCCTAGCCTTTGGAAAAGCTTGGGTTTGCGTGCACCTTTCAGGACTGGCCACTGTTTTGGAATATCCTAGGGTTGTTTTTTGCTCCCATAGCACTCTGTAGAGTTGGCCAGATTCAGTCATAAAATGACCATGGAAAAAAGACGTTGCATTACATGAAGCAGAAGATGAGGCAAATGGTGCCTTTCCTGACTGAGAAACAAGAAGGAACGGGGGGGGGGGGCGGGAATTATAGGGTTTAGAAATGGAAGCGACCTTAGAAACCATTTTGTAGATGCAGAAAGTGAGGCCTAGAGAGGGAAAACAACTTGATCATAGATAGTAAATTCCCATGCCTGGAATACTCTCCCACCTTATGGCTACCTGTTGGAATCTCTGGCTTCCTTCAAGTACTACCTTCTGTAGAAGGCCTTCCCAGAATGCTTTAGCTACTGGTGTCTTCTCCATGATAACATTGTATATGTCTTGTATTTAGCTAGATATGATATACGCTGCTTAGAACAGTATTTGTTAGTCTATACACATTTATTAAGTGCCTACTATGTGCCAGGAATTATGGTAAGTACTGAGGATGCAAAGAAAGACAAAAGATGGTCCCAGTCCTCAAGGAACTCAAGTATTGTCATGTAGGAGAAGGAATTGACTTCTGCTTGCCCTAGAGGACAGCGCTGAATCAGTAGAGAAGTGGATTGAGGCTTCATGGAAGGAATAACTTCCTCTTAATTTGAGCTATCCAAATGGGTTGATCAGGGTGGTAATGAGTTCTTCCTCACTAGGTATCTTCAAGCATGGGTTGGGTGACTACTCATCAGGAGTGCTGTAGGGAAGATTCTTAGTCAGGTACGGGTTTGAGTAGATGGCCTGTGAGGTCCTACAAGATCTAAGATTTGTTGTTTAGTCATTTTCAATTGAGACTGAGTCTTTGTGACCCCACTTAGGGTTTTCTTGGTGGAGATTCTGGAGTGGTTCATTTCCTTCTCCAGCTCATTTTACAGATAAGGAAACTGAAGCAAACAAGATTAAGTGACTTGCCCAGGGTCACATAGCTAGTAAGTGTCTGAGGCCAGGTTTGAACTCAGGAAGATGAGTCTTCTGGACTGCTGGCTTAGCACCCTATCCACTGTGCAACCTCACTAACCAGCTCTAATATACTGGGACATTAAATGGCAACTAGTGCCTGTTAAGCTTTGTATGATAACAGTGATGTGTGACAGAATCTCCAAATCTTATTTTTGACAAAATTTTTATGAAATACAGGAAAAGCCCTGAGGGTAAGAAAATGGCAAACCTAAACTTCAGAAGTGAGTTAGCATCTTCTCTCTTTTTTTTTAAATAGACTCTTAGCATAATGTATAGCCCCCTTTTTACTTAACCTGTTGATTGGGCCTTGGAGCATATCATGGGCCGAATCTGAATATTCACAAACAAACCATTAAATAGCAAGCATTTGTGAAGGGCCTGTTATGTACAAGGCACCATTTTATGCACTGGGAAATATAAAGGCAAAGATGGAACAGTCCTTGCCCTCTCTGAAATGGAGGTTAGAGGCAGTCGTATTATGAGAACAGCCATAACCTTCAGTGGTACCCCTAAAAGCAAGATGAGAGAATATATTTTTGCTTTAGACTAGACCTACCAATCTCATGGCCTATAGGCCACAAGCACCCAAAAAACTCCCAAGTGCCTAGAAACAGATTAAAATATAATTGGAAAATATTTGATAAAAATAAATAAAAATATAATTCAACATAGATAACGCTAATTTGTGATTTTCTAAGTCAATATGAGGCCCACAGAGATTAGTTTTTATTTGCATTTGATGCCACTGCTCTAGGGGACCAAATTTGTCAGTTTGTTGGAGTTAAGATCAGGGTATAAAAAGGTATAGTATTTTATTCTCCTCAAGGTGGTGCAGGGGATAGAACACTGGACTTGGGTTCAGAAGGATCTGAGTTCAAATGTGGCCTCAGAATTTTCCTAGCTGTCAGACCTTAGGTAAGTTGCTTAATCTTTGTCTTAGTTTCCTCAAGTGTAAAATGGGCATAATGATGACATCCACCTCCCAGGGTTGATTTGAAGATCAAATAAGGCAATATTTTTTAAGTGTTTGGGGGAAGGAGGGGAAGGGAAACAGAGTATCTGGTACATGGTAGGCACTTAATAAATACCTATTCCCTTGTCTTTTCCCTAGAGGCAGTAGGAAGCTGCTGATGGTTCTTCAGAACAGCAGTGACATAATCAGATCTGTGCTTTAGGAGGATAGTTTTGTCTGCTAACCAAAAGATACATATACGGACTTTAATATTAAGCCTGAATCTACATGAACCTTGTTTTCCTGACTCCAAGATGAGAGCTCTTCTCGTTCCCCGGCACTGCCCCTTGTCTAATTTTTGTTAAGTCTTCAGACTTTCAGGTTGCCTTTGAAACTTATATGTATAAAGGAGAGGACAAGACTAGGTCTCCCTTAATTTTCTGAGGTTCATCCACTTGAAAAAAATACGTGGTTCTTGCTCCATGTGCAGCATTTAGAACAACCCAGACAAATCAGGTCTCCATTTTCTCTTCCTTTGTCCGTACAGACCAGCAAGAGTGAGGCTGTATAAAATGAGTGCTCAAATATTTAATTTGTGAAATGCAGTGGAACCATTTAAACAGGTACAGCTCCCTCAAGTACCCAAACTGTTAGAAACATGCCCATAATTCAAAATGAAGTTCTCAGCCATTATCAGGGGGCAGGAAGCCACACAGGAATCTCTAATAAAGTTTGCAGGCTCCAATGAGTTTGATATAATTGGGCTTTTTTTTTTTTGTCAAACATAAAAATAAATATTATTGATTGTATGAATAAATACATTTTCTGAAATGATTTAAAAAGCTCTGTTTATTCATATACAGACAGTGTTTAGAATATGTAGTAGCCAGTATGTCTGCGGATATATTTATGTTGGACTGTTTAGATTGGCTTCACCTCTGTAATAACTTATAACAGTTTCAATGTAAACCTACCATTGAACAGGTCATAAAGGTCTTGCATTTTAACCATCATCATTTCAGATAAACCCACAAAACCATTTCTTTCAGGAAAGCTCCAGTTAATCCTGGAATATCATGAGTATGGAATTTTCTTGTACTTAGCCACTTTTAAAGGCTGCATTTTAGCTCTGTGATATTCCAGGGCTGGCAACACATTTTTTTTTCAAAAGGGTTATTTTTATTCTTTTTTTTTTTTAATTAAGGAGTAAAGCTTTGGTGGCACCTATTCAAAGACAAATGATGCTTTCTCATTTAAAGTGGATTTAAAAAGATCAAGTGGTTATGTACACACTGAAACTATGTCTAGATGATGCCAGATGCTTGTATGAAAACTGGAAAATTAAGGCTGAGATTCTAGTTTGTTCTATGGGATTCCAGATATCTAGTTATTATATAGCATTGTAGGAGAAAAAAAATAATACTGTACTCTATGTTTAGGCATCAGTCTGCCAGAAACAATTTTATTTAATTTAAGATGAATCTAATTTCAAGTTATTTCTTACTTAGCATGAGAGGGGAATGACCAAAATGTCGATGTTTTTCCCTATATCTGATGACATGTCTCTGCTCTAAGACAATTTTAATCAACATTTATGGGTATCTTAAACAAGGAAAAGATCATAATGTTTTAAAATACAGTGTGGGGTTAACATTCTAGAATAGTTGCTGCTCAGCTCTTTCCTAGACCACTCCCTCTGAAGAACTGGAAAGCATTTCTTCCCTAAGAATTAAAGAAAAGGGCATATTTGAAACATTATCACATTTTATCCTCACAATAACCCTGCGAGATGAGTGTATTTTATAGATGAGGAAACTGAGTCACAGAGACATTAAATGATTTACCTAGGATCACAGTCAGCAAGTACCTGAGGCAGGATTCGAACTCAGATCTTCTTGACTTGAGGTCCAGTGCATGCCATCCACTGGGCTATTTAGATATCTTAAGTGGTCTAGGCCCAACCCCAGGTTTGTGGAAAGGCAATGATCTTATCTAGAGTTACTCATCACAAGTTCTAGTTACTATCCTTAATCCATTTACCTAATAAAAGATCTTCCCACCCACCCCACCCCTTTTGTTTTCATCTAGGCAGCACAGTGAATAGAGTGAGGGGCCTGAGGAAGACTCTTCTTGAGTTCAAATCTGGCCTAGCCTTAAGACCTTGAACAAGTCCCTTAACCCTATTTGCCTCAGTTTCTCATCTGTAAAAAGAGCTGAAGAAGGAAATGGCAAACCATTCCAATATCTTTGCCAAGAAAACTCCATTGTTGTGTCTCTGCAATGTTAAAAATCTTAAATAAAAACTGGAAAAAATATCCTAAATTCAGATGTTTCCCAATAGCTAGAATTCCATAGAGTAAATCAAAATCTCAGTCTTAACTGCCCAGGCATCTGGTATCATCTAGCATGTACATAGCCTTTTCATCTTATTCAATTCATTTAAAATGATATAAATTAAATTAAAAATCTACTAAATCCATTTGAAATGGAAGTAGCTAGGTGGCTCAATGGATAGAGCACGGGGATTGGAGTCAAAAAGACCTGGGTTTAAATCTGGCCTCAGCCATTCAGTAGCTGTGTGAAACTGGGCAAGTCATTTAATCTCTGTCTGCCTCAGTTTCCTGAACTATAAAATGGAGATAATAAGAATACCTAATTTCCTGGGTTGTTGTGAGGCTCAAATGAGATAATAATTGTAAAGCACTAGTACAGTGCCTATCACACAGTAGGTGCTATATAAATATTAGCCATTATTATTATTATTAATCAAATGAATAACACTATAGCTTCTAAATGGAACGTCCAATTGACTGCTCTATGCGTGTTCTATGCCCATCATCTTTGTGACTCTCCAATCTGTCTTCCCTTGACATAGCCCTCCTTCATGTGCTGTATTCTCCCATCAGAATGTAAGTTCCTTGGGGTTAGAGACTCTCTCTTTTTATATTTATATCTTCAGCACTTAGCATAGTGGCTAGTCCTGCTAAGGGCTGAATAAATGCTCATTCATTCAAAGGTTAGAAACTGCCTTACCAAACAGTTGATCTTTGCCTTTGAAGCCTGGGAGTGGAGGGTGATGGATCGGTGGGCAGTAATTGATCTTCTGTTTTCTGTTTTCCTGGAGAGAAAAGATCTAGGGATTGGTAGGTTCTGAAACTGCTCCATCTGCCTTATCAAGCAGAGGAGGCTACTACAGAGTTTCTGGTACTCTCAATCTCAATGCCGGCAATGAGTCCCTAGTTTTCATTTCATCTGTCTCACTGCTTTATCAATTTATACTCTTGCTTAATGCTGCCATGAAGAAACTGTGCAGCTCTCATTCCCTTCCTCAATTCTAGCTGTCAATGAGATTTCTACCCTTCTGGGTGAGAGGAAGAGAACCAGTGTCTTTAAGACTTAGTTACACCCCTTTTTCCTTCCCTAGGCCATGGCAAGCCAAAGAAATCAGTTCTGGCCAGCAGAACCTCACCCTTCAGCCTGTGTTTCTCCTTGGCAGTGAAAATTACCAAGACTTGCACATGCATTTGAAAAAAAAGAAAATTTCAGAGAAGAATAGAACAGAGAAAAAGAAGTTGGCAGCAGCATAATTCCTATGCCATCAATTAATCATATTTAAAATACTTGAGTATTTTGTAGCTTATTATGAACATTTCCTGTCTAAAAGAAAGTCAGTTTGTCATTTGAATTGAATTTAATTCTCTAATCCTCCATTAATCTGTGACAAAGAGTTGGAGGTCATAGTGAAGTCAATAAAGTAGACCTGGATATTCCATTAGTATATTAATTTCTCTAACTGAAACAGATGTTTTAAAAGTTTTTAACATTTAAGCAGGAAAAATCTAGATTACTTAGCTATGCTCCATTGAAGGCCAAAGTAATTTATATCTGGAGAGACATCAGAGAAAGACATTGTGAAGACTGGGTTAGTATTTTAACACCTCCGAATCATAGCTTAGAGTACAAAGGAATCTCAGAGGTCATGTAGTCCAATGTCTACCAAAATCATGAATCTCATGTACAACATCTGGTTGATTGGCCATCCAGTTTCTCCTTAAAAAGCTCTGGGGAGAAGAATTCACTAGCGCTTGAAGCAGTTTATCCCATTTTTGGAGAGTTCTAATTGTTAGGAAATTTTTTCTTATGTTGAATGAAAAACTGGCCCCCAATAATGTCTACTCATCAGTTCCTGTTCTGACCTCTAGATCAAGCAAAAAAGTCTAATTCTTCATCAACAACCTTTCAAAAATTTTAAGATAGCAATCCTGTTGCCTTTAAGTTTTCTCTGTTCTAGGATAATTAATACCAGCCTGGCTTTTTAACTGATCATCATAACATAATTTCATTGTTTTACTCTAGGCATACTTCTGCTTAGCATTTTCTTTCCTAAAATGAGGTACCTAGAATTCTCCAGATTTGGTCTGGTTAGCGAATACACTTCAGGACAATCACTTCCCTTGAATGGATGAATTTCCTTACCTTTAAAATATGGGAGATGGGGAGGAGGAGGAACTTCTTGTCAAGATGGCTCCCTGAACCATCTACCTCCCACATATTTACTCCAGAAAAACCCTGAAGTTTGTGCCAGACCAGATAATGATTACAAAATCCAATGAGAAAATTCTAGAAGTGACATCTTTCACCCTGGAACTGCACAAAAAGTCAACCAGAAACCTATGGGCAACAAGAAAGGGTGTGGGTGTGTCCTGTAATCAATTGATCAACATTAAGCACCTGCTATGTGCCAGGATAGTTATAAAGCCCCAGGATGGGGACCTTAGAAGTCCCAAGGAGTGGCACAATTTGGGGCTTGAACTTCTAGATGTCTCCTAAGGTTTGTTATAGCTCTTATTCTATGATTCAAGGGTGCTATTCTTCTATCAATACAACCTAAGATTATATTTACTCTTTTGGCTGCAATGTCCCACTACTGGCTCATGTCCATGATAAGTTTACTATAGTACTCTAGAACCTTTTCCACATTTATGTCTTTCTAGACATAACCTCCAGTCCTGTACTTGTATCATTGGTTTTCTGGCCCTGCATTATATTCATTTTTAATATATTTTATCATATATATGTTAGCCTTTTCTTTCAACCTGGTGAAAACCTTTTGGTTTTTGATTCTGTCATCCTTTGTATTAACTATTCCTCCTACTTTAATGTAATTTATAAATTTAATTAGCACATCGCATGTGCTTTAACTATTTAATTGATTTTATTAAAGAGAAAGGGGACTTAGTGATGGAATCCTCTGGCATTCTACTATAGCTGTCTCTTCAGTTGGATGATTTATTCAATCTTGTGTGCAACCATTTCTGAATTCACCATTTTGTCCACCAAAGTATCATGAGATCATCTGCTAAATGCCTCGATGAAATTTAAAAATATAATATCCATGACATTCCTTGTTAGAAAAGTAAATGAAGTTAGTAGGTGTGGGATGATATTTCTCAGTGAATTCATGTTGGCTTTAAACAAAAAATCCATTCTAGAATTTTACCAGTGAATGACATGAAGCACTCTGCTGATAGTTTGAATTATCTACCTCTCTTCCTCCTCCCTTTTGCAAATTGGAGCTTTGCCTGCCTCCAGCACCTCTGTTATTCTCTAATTTCCTTAGTATGTCAATTTTAACTTTGCAATAGCTCTTGTATATGTTCCATTTTTTCCTCTGACACTACAACTACCCCAATGCAGGAGTCTCTCCCCACTCTAGTCCATCCTACATCTAGCTGTCAAATTGATCTTCCTAAAGCAGAAGTCTCACCATGTCAACCCTTTCCCCCATTCAGTTAACCTCAGTGTCTCCCCCCATTGCTTCCAGGCTCAGATACAAAGTCCTCCGTGTACTCCCTGAGAGCTGGGATTCTTTTCTTTTTCCTTTATTTTTATCCCTGTCACTTAGCACAGTGTCTGGCACTTAGTAGGCACTTAATAAATGCTTAGGGACTAATTGTTATATATTTTATTGTATCTTGAGGAAATTCCAGCTTTTTCTTGAAGCAACTATTGATATTGTTTCAGTGTTTTTACCTTTTCTTTCCATATGTATTTTTTTTTTATTGTGTTAGAACAAGACTTCATTTTTCTTTGGTTGCTTATTATTTTTAGTGATTTTAAAATTTTCCTTGGAGAATTTCTGGTGGTGTTATTTTTCCTTGACAGTTTCATTGCTGTTGTTGAGAGAAATGTTGAGGAAGTAGTCTCCTCTCTGTCATTCTATCATCTTCCCCAAAGCCTCCAACTCTTTTGTTCTAAACGATTCCCTAAAGATCACTTTCAGCAGTTCAGCAACTACAACAATCATTTCTTTCCTTCCCTTGGGAGGTTTACTTAGCCATTGTAATATGAACTCATTGAAGTCAGCCTGGTGCTCTTCTATTATTTTTTCTTGGTTTCATAGGATCATGGAATTTTAGTTTTTTTTAGACTTGGAAGGTTCCAACAAAACCCTCTTAGAAGCAACCTTTGAGATCATCTCTAAGGCTCAGTGGACCTGCAGTCAGGAAGACCTGAGTTCAAATCCCACCATACACTCCATGACCCTCAAAGAGTCACTTAATCTCTGTCTGGCTCAGTTTCCTCATCTTTAAAAAGGGAATAATATTAGCATCTACTCCTGAGGATTGTAAGGACAAAATGAAATATGTGTAAAGTGTTGTACAAGCCTTAAAACACTATATAAATACCTGCTATTATTATTGTTGTTGTTGTTATCTTATCTTTTCATTGCCTTATTCCATGAATGAATCATATCCCACCAAGACTTGCTGGTATTTGTCATTCCTGAAAGAGCTCATTCAGAGAGAGAATCATACTCACAGAACAGTATTTCTTCATTTCTTTCAAATACTATAGGATAATTTTCTGGCTGATACAGTTCTGTAAAAGTGATGCAGACATGAAATTACAAATAATTCCTGATCTTCAATAAACCTCAGAAAGGCTGAGAAAGGAGGCAGGAGATCTTACACTGGTACTTATAGGCTCATATTAATTGCCTACAGCAAGTATATTAGTATTTACATATATTATATATTTATAAAGTTTGATATTAATATTTGGTTGTTGAATTTGCTTAAGTTTCTAAGGAATCTTCATAAAATAATACTTTGCGGTATTTAAAGTAATTTTATAGGGCAGCCAGGTGAAACAGTAGATAAAACATTGGGCAGTTTAAGTCAGGAGGATGAGTTCAAATCCTGCCTCTGACACTTACTAGCTGTGTGACCCTAAGCAAGTCATTTAACACTTTTTGCCTCAGTTACTTATTTGTGAAATGGCTTGAAGAAGAAACTATTCTTTGCCAAGAAAATCCCAAATGGAGTCATGAAGAATTGGACACTACTGAAAAACCATTAAACAACAACATATATGTTTGTATGTATTATGGAGGCTTCACATGTCTAAAAAAATAATTCAACAGGCATTTATTTATTAAGCACCTATTATGTATTAGGAACTATTTTAGAAAGCAATAATACAATGACAACAACTAGATAGTCTGACTTCTAGGATTTTGCATTCTACAGCACCATGTAAGAAAATTTCTAGGTGTTATTAAAAACAGAAGAGGGATTGAAGATTAGTAGAATACACTGGGCTAATAAACTTCAAATCTACCTCATACAGAAATGTAGCTGTCAAACCTCAGTGTTTTAGAGACAGAAAAGCTCTTTCAAACATTGAGGAAGAAGCATATCACACACACACACACACACACACACACACACACACACACACACACCCCCATTTAAATAAAATGTATTATCTTTTAACTTCACCGAATAATTTCCAAATCTTTCCATTTCTGAATTCCATATTTCCCATTTGATTTTTTGGGGCATTCACTGATTTGTTAAGGCTTTTGCATTTTTCCTTATTGCTCTAATTTTACTCCTCTCTTCTTTGCTCAATAGGCTTTTCTATCGCTTCAGCATTCTCTGTCCATTCTATCCTCTTTTATGAATTTCTAGTTATAATTGTCATAAAACCATTTTCTCCTGGAGAGTTCTGACATTCTTTTATCCAGTAAGTTGCTTAATTTTATTAGCTTTTTTTGACATTCGTTTCTTCAGTACTACTGATTTTGCTGTAGGGATTTTTTTTATGAGAATTTCCTTTCAATCTTTTCTGTCTTTTTTTTCCTCTTTTACTTTATTTGGTATATTTTTAGCTGCTTTGAGAAAAAGGTAGCTGGTCTTGGACATAACTTTTCACCCATCCATCTTTCCAGAACACCCTCCCTCTCTAAAACTCCCCTTTACTCTCTGGGTTTAAAAAGAAGTCTAATCTCTCTTCTATGAGGTCATCATGCAAATTCTTGAGGACATTGATTCATGAATCATCTAAATTTTCTCTTCTCCAGGCTACGTCTGCCTAATTGTTTCTATTGTCCCTTGTACGGTATTACTTACTTCATTGGTTTGACCGTGCTGGAGGACAATGGGGCACAGTTTTGGACGCTGGAGTCATTAAGGTAAATTTTCATCTAGTCCTTCCCCCTCCCCCCAATTACCAAACTTGTTAACTCATATTGAGTTACCAGCCTAATTACAGGCTCCTATGCTAGTCATAGCCTGTTTTAACCAATGTATCATTAACATAGCCAGGAATTTTTTTTTTAGTCTCCCTTAATTTATAACCCAGGTCTATGTAACTCAGTGTCTCTTGTTGAAATGATCCATGCTCCCTACTTATCTGATCAAGACATTTTGAGGATTAGGGTAAGTAAATTTGTCAAATTGCTGACAGAGCACTCCCACAGGGTAACCAGTCATTTTTCCAGTTGGCCTGTGGCGTAGGTGGATGGGTGGGGAAGGAGATAGGATATCAGTGGTTGGCCACTTATTGAAATTCTGCATTGAGGCCTGGCATCATGGGAATTTGCACTGTTTTTTAGGGACTTTCTAATTCAGAGCACTTTTAGCTACTTAGAAAAAGTCTAGGAAAACAGTAACAATAATGGTTATTATTCCTTTGGAAAAAATAAGAATAACTTAAGTTTTTTTTATAAGTCTACATGACATTATTAGACCCTAAAGTTTCTTTTCTTTTCAAACAGTGATTGAGTTACTTTAGAAAGCAGGATGGGACATGTATAGGAGGAGGCAGAAACTGGTCACTATTCATGACAAGTTTTGTTGGCTTCAGAAAACCTTCAATGTCCTCCTCTATCTCTCCTGTGATGACAGTGAGTGATCAAAAGAAGTAAGGAGGTATTATTTCTCCCAGTTGTGTTAATGGAAATGCTTGTTTTGTTCCCTGAATTGGAAATAAAATAAATTTTTAAAAAAGAAAGATTGGTTTTACAGCTCTTGTTACATATGCACTATACCAACTCAAAGAGCAGAAGATATGTAGAAATATTCATCTACTAAGTCTCAAGGCTTTAATGACAGTGTGATATTCTCCATGAATCTGGAATAATAGCAATAGATGACTTGGTGACTTTTGGCTTGGACCCATGATTTCATTTTGCAAGTAGGGAGCTCCTAATATGGAAACTCCATCAACACAGATATGCAACTTTTCTGTAACTTACTGTCTTAGTTGCTTGGAAGTACTTAGAGGTTTAATGAATTAATTGTCCACGGTCACAGAGCTGCTAGATATCAGAAGCACTTGAATACAGGTCTTCCTGATGCCAAGGTAGATCCTTTATCCACTATGCCATACTGAAGCTCAATTGACAATTACATAACAATTGAAAGTCTGCAAAGCATTTTAATGTATTATCTCATTTAAGCCTCACAAGCTTTATTGTTTTATTATCCTATTTAAGCCTTAAGCCACCTGTTGATGTAGCTAGGAGAGATATTATTCTCATCTCCATCTTAGATGAGGTAACTGATAGGTTAGTTGACGTATTCATCCATCTTTCAAACGTTAAAGGCGGGGATTGAATCTTGGTTTTCCTGACTCCACATTTAGCGCTTGCTCTAACATGCTGACATGGGGCATACATATACTGGGGCAGAACTGAAATCTTAGGAGAAAAAAACCAAGCTCTCTTTGTGCTGGTGGCACTTTATAGAGCTGCCTACCTCACACTGAGGATAATAGGATCATAGATTTAGGGTGGAAAGGGACCTTGGAAGGCATCTCATCTAATTCTCTTGTTTTGTAGGTAAGGCTCCAAGAGCTGTCCAGTCTCCAAGAAGTGTCTGAGGCAGGGTATGAACCCTGATCTTCCTGATTCCAAATCCAACACAGCATTTGAAAAATGAATCATGGACAGTATGTAGTTCTTGGCTACAATTTTATCTTAAAGATTAAATTTTTTTAGGGGTGCTCGACAATTGCTCAAGTGAACTAAATTGTAATGGGTGCTATCCAAGTTCTTCGTTGTGGAGACATGTCTATACAAAATGATCATAGCACTTTCCCTTGAAAGTGGAGACAAATGTTTCTAAACTGGTACTCAGAAATGAATGATTATTACAGAAGTCTAAGGCAGAAGCATAGCTGCAGGATAGAACATATTTAGAATGTGGCATTCCATTTCTGTCTGGTAGTTTCCAGCCCAAGTGCAGTCAGATCCACTGCTGCACGGCACAGAGATTAGAATCCCAGGTGACTGACTGAATGTGTGATTAATTCATGTCATCATAGAGGCAGTAAGTTACATGATGGCAGGAACTAAATGTCCCTGGAGCTTTATCGGTGTTTTGCACGCAGTTGGAGCTTGATGAATCTGACAACCACAGATAGGTGAATCAGAGGATGACGCACCTGTACTGCCATCATTACTAAGGTTTATTATATAAAGGTAAGAATTCTGCCTTATTCCTTCCTAGAGCCTAATCACAGTGTTTTGTATGCAGCAGGCACTTGATAAATATTCAATGAATGAGGCAACAAACAATACATGGACACATCTAGATAAAGGACACACCTGTGTCACCTGATTTCTTAAGATTTAGTAAGTACTCCGGGTCAGTAGGTAGTGCAGTAGATAGAGTGCCTGGGGTGGGGTCAGGAAGACCTGAATTCAAATCTGGCCTCAGACACTTACTGGCTAGGTGAGCCTGGGCAAGTCATTCACCTCTGTTTGCCTCAGTTTCTTCATCTATAAGCTAGAGAAGGAATGGCCCACCATTCCAGGATTTTTGCCAAGAAAACCCCAAAAGAGGTCACAGAGAGTCGGACGTGACTGAAAACCACTAAACACCACCAACAAAGTAAGTACGTACTCTATGCTGTGTGCATAGCTTCCAAGAATGCAGACAGATGTGAGGTATCATCCCTCTCCTCCGTTTGCATGTAGAGTGACAGTGTGCCATAGTAGACAGAAGCGTGTTCAACCTGAAGTTAGGATTCAAATCTGGATTCAAATCTCACTTCAGACAGTTATTATCTGAATGACCTGAGCCTTAATCTTTAAGCCTCACTTTCATCTCCTGTAAAATAGGGATAATAATAACACCTCCTTCACAGATTGTTGTGAGGATCAAAATGATATAATGCAAATAAAGTGATTTGCAAAACTTATTGTGCTATATAAATATGTCATTCTATTATTTCAGTCCTGTCTGACTCTTTGTGACCCCATTTTGGGATTTTCTTGGAAAAAATACTGGAGTGGTTTGCTATTTCCTTCTCCAACTTATCTTATAGATGAGAAAACTGAGGCAAGCAGGGTTAAATGACTTGCCCAGGGTCAGCTAGTAAGCATCTGAGGCTAGATTTGAACTTAGGTCTTCTTATTCTTTTTTTTGGCTAGGCAATGGGGTTAAGTGACTTGCCCAGGGTCACACAGCTAGTAAGTGTTATGTGTCTGAGGCCGGATTTGAACTCAGGTCCTCCTGAATCCAGGGCCGGTGCTTTATCCACTGTGCCACCTAGCTGCCCCCTGAACTTAGGTCTTCTTGATCCAGGCTGGGCACTCTATGCCACCTAGTAGGCATCTTTCAATTTAATTGGGGAGACAAGGAATATAAACAAAGGATAATTATATCAGTACATTTTAAGTGCCAAATTATACAGACAGTAAGTTCTCTGAAAGCTTATTGGAGGGAAAGTTCATGGTGGCCTAGGGTGTCAAAAAAACCAAAACAAATCAAAACAAAACAAAAACTTCACAGCAGAAGTGGGACTTGAGCTGGGCCTTGAAGGGTACATTAGATACATAAAAAAGAGGAGGCAGGGCATAGGTAATTAGTGTGAGTAAAAATGGGGAGCAGAAAGCACCAAACTCTGGAACTTTGAGGTCATCTAGCCTAACCCTGTGGCCAAGAGTGCTTTTGTTTTGTCATTTTACTTTATCAAGATGTTTTAAGGTGATGAGGTTTTTAACAATAGATGATATATTTGTTTTTGTAGCCTACCATTTATTCTAACCCCACCTAGAGGAATGGTGTTAATGGACACTTAACAGCATTTCTAACAACATGAAGCTGTTAAGTATTGAGATCTTGAATTTGAACTTTTCAGATTATATCATTACACAATAGGCACATTTGGGATATTTCATTTTCACCATAAAGAAATCACAGTGGTTTTTTTAAATAGCCACATTATATAAGTGATTAGTTAAATTCTGTCTAACTTGTCTTAATATTCGTGTTAAAAGAGAAATGCTCAAATATGCTTGCTCAAAAAATATTCCTGAATAAAATCTTTTTTGAATCTCTTAAGAAATATAAGAACCTAGAAAATTAAATATGTGTGATATCTCTTGACAATTTTCAGAATATAGATAAATGAATTCTACAGACTGTTATTCTTAAGATGAAAGTTGACATTAAAAAAAATAAGAAAATGTAAAAAAGAAAATCAATGTTGTAAACAAATATTGTGAACCTTTGGGAAAAACATCCAGCTTTCCCTAATCATCTTCAAGCTGATTGCCAATGGCATGTCTCATCTTCCCTCTTCATTTTTTTTTTAATCTCATTGCCAAAAGTGGGTCCTAGGACAGGGATGCAGAACCTGTGACCTTGAGGCCACATGTGGCCCTCTAGGTCCTCAAGTGCAGCCCTTTGAATTCAGGTTCCCCACCCTATCATAGGAGACTAGGAGAATTCAAGGGAAGTCCATGGGTGAACTCCTAGAGTGCTTGAAAAAAGTTATAATGAGTATTCCCACATATACATCAATATCAATATATCTATATCAGAGACACCCCCTTCTCCACTCACCATTCAGTTAAGTGCCTGTTACCTTCCACTCCTTCCACTAACATCTTTTTAAAAATAAGTTTTATTGGTATTTTCTGTTTCTTATATCACCATAGTGTCCCATATATCCCTCCCCCTTCCCCTTCCCTGAGAGCCATCCCATATGACAAATAGTATTTTTTTGGAGAGGAAAAAGCAAAAAATCAGCACAACTGGTCAATACATTAAAAAAGTCCAAAACTGTCCATAGAGCATCGACCTTGGATTCAGGAGGACCTGAGTTCAAATCCAGCCTCAGACACATAACACTCACTAGCTGTGTGACCCTGGGCAAGTCACTTAACCCCATTGCCTAGCCAAAAAAAAAAATACCAAAACCACATACAGTTTGTAATACTTACCCATCTACTAATATTTCATTTAAGTGCCTCATCATGACATAGAAGCCATTATGGGTTCTTGAAGACAACAGAAAACAGATCCTACTCAGCTAGAAGGAATTCTAATTCAATCTATCACCTGAATACCAGCTTAATTGAGGTTGGAAAACATCATCATCTGAAAATGGCCATATCATAGGATGATGAATTTTTTTTTTTAGTCTCAGTAACTCACTCATACTGTGCCCTGAGAAAAGAGAGGTTATGGTCTGCAGTGGTGGAACATATATACTAGAGCATAGATTTAGAGCAGCAATGGACTTTAAAAGTCCAATGCTTCTCCTCTCCATTTTTCATCTGAAAAATGAGAAACTGAGGCTCAGACAGGTTAAATGACTTGTCTATGGTGACATAACTAGTAAGTGTCCGAGGCTAGATTTGAACTCAGGTCTTCTTCCTGACTCAGGTCAGTTGCATTGTCCACTGTGCCACCTTGCTCCTTAGAGAGAGAAAGGAAGGGGAAGAAGGGGGGGGGGAGAAAGCGAGAGAGAGAGAAGGGGAGAGAGAGAGAGAGAGAGAGAGAGAGAGAGAAGGGGGGAGAGAGAGAGAGAGAGAGAGAGAGAGAGAGAGAGCCAGAGAGACAGAGACAGAGACAGAGAGAGACAGAGAGAGAGAGAGACAGAGAGAGAGAGACAGAGACAGAGACAGACAGAGACAGAGACAGAGACAGACAGAGACAGAGACAGAGACACAGAGAGATTGGGATTGAAATAATAAGCTACCTGAAGTTAATAGACTCATAAATTTAGGGCTAGATGGGACTTTAGAGACCATTGAATTCAATGCTTTTATAAATCAGAAAACTGAGCCTGAGAAAGATTGACTTGTCCAGGGTCACACAGGTTAGTGACAGTGTCTGAGACAGTATTGGTACTGGAACTCAGGACTCACCATCCTTAGTCCATGGCTCTTGCTGCTGGTGCCCTGACTTTCTGCCTTGCTATTACAGATCTGCCCAGGACCTCTAGACTGCAGACAGGTAGATGGAGAGAGGATTGTAGCAATGAAGGATGGGCTAATTGAGCTATGTTTAAGACTTGTGGAACATCTTAAAATATTTTTCTAACATTTTGGGTTTGGCAAAGCAAAATTTGTCAAAGCTCGATTCCTTTCATTTTTAAACCCACAATGTATTTTCAGGGAAATTAGGCTCATATGTTTCTGATTCATTTACTGTAGAACTCATCAAAATATTGTTTTATAACTGCTCCTGTCTGTCTAAGAAGCTTTTTAAAAGAAATATTGGCCCATTTTTTCTTTGATAGCAGGAAGTCATGTTTACCAAGAGTAAAGAGAAATTAACCCCACAGGGTTTCCAAACAGGTTTTAAAATGAAACTTAAGACTTAAGTGGGTTCTTTGTAAACAGTTCACTTCACTTCAATTCAATAAACACTTATTAAGTGCCTACTATATGCCAGGCGCTGTGCTAAGCACCGGGGAGACAAAAAGACACAAAAAGACACAAAAAGACATTCCCTGCCCTTACTGATCTTACAGTCTAGTGGGGGAGACGACATGCCAACAAATACGTTACAAAGCAAGCTATCTACTGAGTAAATAGGAAATAATTTTTAAAAGGGCACAAGCCAAAAGAAAATGAAGGTCAGGAAGTTCTTAACGGTTTACATTTTAAACCTGAGTGAAGCACTACTTGAAAGCATCCCCCCCAAGCATGGAGAGGTAGATCATCAATCTACCCCAGCATGCCACAGCAGCAAAGAGATAATTGCTGTAAGTCTCCTGTTGGCTGATAGCTAAATGATGTTACTAATCATTCAATTATTCATTTTCAATTGCAACAGGATATTTTCTTACTCTGTCAAATGGGATAGTAATCCCTGCCTTTCCTCTTAATTATGGAGCGGGTCAGAGATAATTAATTGAACTGGGAAAATGAAAAATTAAAAGGCTAACATTCAAAAATCTAAGACTAATAACCCTTTTCATTTGTGTGCTCCTTCAAAGTTAATAGAGTGTTTCTGCACCCATTACCTTATTTGATCCTCTGTGAAGTAATCAAGATGGTGTAATTATTCCCACTTTATAGATGAGAAAATCAAGGCCTAAAAAAGTTAAAAGATGTGCTCAGGGTCTCATAGAAAGTGGCAGAGATAGGACTTGAATTCAGGGCTGGTAACTCTAGGTTCAGAGCTTTTTCCACTCTAACACAGTCTGAAGGCTTCCCCTCTTAGCCTGAATACATCTGAATTTCTAAAGAAAACTCTAGTTGCCTCATTGTGTGCTGGGTATTGGGAGATAAGTAGAAAATACCACCACCATGTTACCCTGGCTTTCTAGAGCTCTTCGCAATTTATAAAATGATTTCATATCCATTACTTTATTTGAGCCTCACAAATTAAAATGAGACAAAACAATAATGACCTTGTGAGGTAAATTAGGACAAATGTTATTATTCCAGTTTTATGGGGAAGAAAACTGAGCTGGAAAGATTTGCCAGTATCATGAAGCTAGGAAATGACTAGAACCCAGGACTCCAAGACTTTTAGCTCAGTAATCCATCAGCTATGCCAGGATTAACTACTTAATATAGTGCCTTAATTACTAAGTCAGTTAGATGGCCCAGTTACTCGGTCACTGGACTTGGAAGCAGGAAGACCCAAGTTCAGATCTGGTCTCAGGCATTTCCTAGCTATGTGACTCTGGGCAAGTTATTTAGCCTCTTGTTGCCTCAGTTTCCCCATCTTAAAATGGGGATAATAATAGCATTTACCTTACAGAGTGTTTGTGAGGAACAAATGAGATATTTGTGAAGTGCTTAGCACAGCTCCTGACACATACTAAACATTATGTAAATGTTAGCTATTATTGTTTTTGTTTTATTATTATCATTATTATTATTTATCATCTACCATGGTAACATGGAACTGCATGCTACCATCTTCATAGTAATTCTGGTTGTACTGTATGAATATGCAGAAAGTTAGACTATCCTTATCAGAAACAATCCTGAAGTACTTATGTGAGATGTGATAAATCACTTAAGCTCTCTGGGCATTCTCTTTTGCAGAACTCTCTCCTAAAGTCAGGAATTAGCCTAAGGAAGGGGAGTTTGAAGGGTTGCTGTCAACTCTGAGGAAGAAAGTGGCCCAAGGGAGCTCAGTTGTGAGTGGCACTGAATAGAGAACAGAATGGTGGGAATAGGTGCAGATATAGCTGGGTTATGTTGGGGGAGAGGGCTGAAAACATGGTTGGTAGAACCTCAGTTCCAGCTTGACCTGGGCCTGGGAAATAGGATGGGAAGGGGGACCTGGCTTCCCTGGCTCAATGAGCTAGTTTGCTCAATGCAGAGTGGTGCTCTTCTTATGACCTGGGGAGAAGGGGCAGTGTAGTTGCTAGGCAGCCTAGGGTGAAGCATCCTGTGAAGTAGCACCTCATCCACTACAAGCTCATGGGGAAGGGAGCCTTCAGATGGGGGTAGGGTCAGGAAGGAAGACAGAATGGCCTTAGCACTTGCAAGCTGTCTACCATGGATTTTTTTTTTTTTGCAGGGGGCAGGGCAATCTTGGGATCTTTTCTTTTCCTGACAGCTCTGACAGCTTTGCCTTCTTGGGCTTCTTAAAGTTTTCAGTTGGGATTATATAGGAGGACTCTGGTGAAAGTATGTAGGTCTATCCTATGAGACAAGAAGGGAGCCCTACAGGGGCTAATGAATTACTAATCATTTTAAAAGAATATACTCCGGGGCAGACACTGTGCTTGGTATTTGGGGGTTATGTGAAGATAAAAATGAAACGATCCTTCCATTCAAGAAGCTTATGTTCTATTGGGCAAGATAACATGTATGTGTGTGTGTGTATGTATACATATATATATATATACACATATATATACATATATATATGTACATACATATACACACATATATACATATGTGTATGTATATAAAGACAGAGAGAGAGAGAAATAGAGATAGATAGATAGAAATAGAAATAGATAGATAGAGAAATAGAAAAAGAGCATATAGACTAAAGGAATTCAAATTAGTTTTAGAAAGGAGGACTCTAGCAGCTGGGAACAGTGTCTGGGCAATCTTGGGATTGGAGACATGCTTTCCCAGGACTATTTGGTCCTGGATACCTGTATGTACTATGTGCCCAAGGTAAGGGATAGGGGATGGAGGGTAGATGAGTATACCTCAAATGAGGAAAGGCAGGGGAGGAAGACAGCCCCTTGCCCTTGCTAGAAGGCCAAATGTTGGGCAGATTGGGAAGTGCATGGAGACTTCTGCCTTCTCTACTCTCAGAGACCTTTAATTTCTCAAATCAATTTGCCCTCTTAAGTTTATCAGACTTTGCTGAAGAGTGAAGAGTTGGCATTAATTGTGGGGGGAAGTGTATGGAAGGAGCAAGGACCTTTTTGCTCAGCTGCTTGTCCTGAGTCCTCAGATTAGGTGTTTCTGGTCTGGATGGCCTCCTGACTCCATGTGCAGAGGAGGCCAAATTTCAATCACCTGGCTCTGTCTGGTTGCTGGATTAGGAGTAAGGAGACTTGGACTTTAGTCTGTGTTCTGACATTACCTCTGGCCTCCTCAGGCAGAGGAGGAAGTTGGACAAGCTGATCTCAAAGGCCTCTCCAAATCATGGCAGTCTATAAGATTTAGGCTGCATTTGACTCCATCTCAGCTCAATCTCAGTTTTAGTAAAAATAGAATAAATCTTCCTCCATTGATAGGTTGTTTTTCCCTCCTCCCTCCTCTTCACTACCTTTCCAATCATCAGTTTCTTCCTCTGTAAAATGAAGTTGAATGAGAAGATCTTTATGGTTTCATCTAGCTCTAAAAAATACTTTAACTTTTTTGGAGAAAGGGGCAGGGGGATGGGGTAAGGGTGTTACACCTCTTCTATCAAATCACATTTCTCAGATGCCATGTTTGAAGAAAGTAATTGACCTTAATCTAGTAATTAGAAATAATTGGTTAAAATTGAAAGTTACTAGATGGCCTCATGGGTACCACGGATACCATGGAACTCATGGGTGCTGGGAGTGGAGCTTTCTTCAGCACTGGCCTCCGAGTCTGTTTCCCCAAAGGATGGTGCCATTCTCCCCTCTTTCCCCTCCTGTCCCAACTAAGGGTGCCTTTCTTGATACTTATGGTACTTGACTCAGATTCCAAAATTCTTCGTTAGGGCTACTCTTTTGTAAATGGATGGGCTCAGACTAGAAACTTTCTAAATTCCCTTCTAACTTGAAATCCTAAATCCTATGATAAGCACAAGATACAGTGTCTAACTAAGGCAATATTTTATGAAGAAATGGACAAATTAATTAATAATGGACTCAGATCCTTCGCCAAGGTTAGATCTTTTTGTGTTTATTTTCTGAATGTTCAGCCTCTCCTAGAAACTGTCTATAAAATTCTGGGCACGAGCAGGGAAGCAAATAAGTTATGTTTTATAAATCTGTATAATGAAGTCATTTGCGAGACGGCTGAAGGCTAAGAGGCTGAATGGGAGAGGAAATGTTATTTTATCTGAGTCAGTTAGCCAGTGCCCCATGTTTCTGGATAACGCTGGGCTGTGTTTGCCTGAATAGAGGATCTCATGCCCAATTTCCACCATTTGCTCAGGAGAAAGAATAGTTCCCTATGTCATAGCTAAGGATGATTATCGAGGCAGAGGGGAGTGCAGTCAGGATGGAGTCCTGGGCTTTTCTTTGGAGTTTCTTGGCCTGGGTGAGGTTGCCAAACCCATAATGTTGTTTTAGCATATTTGAGTGTGGATTTTTAACAAAGTCCAACTTCTCCAAGATAATTGACCAACACTAAAACGTTCAATAGCAGAGTTAGACTTTTGTAGTCATGAAACAGGAAATGGTTCTGTGCAAATATTTAGAAATGCTGGAGGGACTCTGAATTTCACATAGATGCTTCTTCCCCCCCAGTGCCTGTGGGCTGTAAAATGAATCATACTTTTCCCTAACAGAATTATTTAATTCCTAAATATTTGTCATATTAAGTGAAAACATGGTGCACAGCCGAGTAAGCAATTTCTTCTATTCCATTTAAAGAAGTGCTCTAATTGACTTCTGACCCCTGTAGGCCTATAAACAGCAACAGAAATTCCCTTCCCACTTAAGCTGGGTCTGCTGTGTAATGTTGCAATAAGGCAAAGATTCAGGAAAATGTTTCCTCTTGTTACAAGTGTCAATAAAGTTGTCATTGTTTAAGTCAGTGGCTGGCAGAGTGTTTCTTGCCTTAGCTGTGAGCTTTCTTCGGTTAAAGGAGTCCACATAGTAGTGTCTCACCTTGTAGAAATGGCCTGATTAGTCCCCAATGGTTTATGCCAATTTAAATTCAGATTCAGTATTTTTATTTTTTAGGAAATACAAGGTGTCCCAAATACAAGGCAGTTTTAAGCCTCGCTAGCTTAGATTCATACAGGGTGTCCCAAAAGTCTCAGTACTGTTTTAAGCAATTAAAGCTTAAAGGTAGTAAAGCTTTTCATTGGTTTATTATTATTTATTATTTTATTGATGTATTATTAATTCATATATAATATTAACTTGTATATTCAACTTAATTATATATTTATTTAACTCACATGTATGAAATATAATTAATATAAATATATATATATTTGTTATTTATTAGCTTATTATTAGGTTAAGCTATTAAAGTTTAAAATAGCACTAAGACTTTTGGGTGAGGCTAACAACGGGTCTCAAACCCATAAGGGATTTAGGGGGATGTCTACCCCAAGAAGGTGAAGGCTTCCCACGGCAGAATGGGTAGATGAGAAGAATTTGTTCCGAAGGCCATGAAGGTGGCTGAAGTAGGCACCATGGAAAGCTTAGATTTTGGTTAGATATTAAAGATGCTAAGGTCATCCACTGCAGCCCAAGCCATTGCCAGTCATCTTGACTTTTGTCTTGCCACTGGACTTTACTGACTCTGGAAGAGATAGTGAAGTTGATTACCTAGTGCAACTCTTCCTCACTTAAATCCAATTTACTGGCTAGTCAAGATATCACCCCATGATGTCTTAGTCCTCTTTGAAAATGAAGGAAGAAGAACCACTATAATAAGACTTTTGGGTCACTCTGTATGTATTAGCCATTCAGTGAAAAGGATCATGCTAAATGGAAAGGACAGGGGAGGTGTGTTCCAAAATACTAGTAACATATACATTGGTAAACCTAGATATGATGTGGTATGAGTCAGGGGTGGTGATGAGTCATATATTCTATCTGTCATTGCAGTTAATCAGATCATAATATGTAAATTTCCTTACAAATTCCTTGTGAGTTTACAAGTCTTTCATCTTAAAATTAATTTATATGTGGAATTACAGACTTTTAGAGCTAGAAAGAACTTTTGGGATCATACGATTATTTTACAGTTAAGGAGACGCTGAGATCCAGATAAGGAGAGTAATTAATCACATAGAACAGTCAAAGTCTTGAATTTCTCTGTACAATATACTTCCATTATAATATGCCATTCTGATAGAAACTGCAGTATAGAGCTTAGACCTATAACCCTGAGATTAAGAGTGTCAGACACAGCTAAGTGAATTTTCTTGGTCTTCATCAATGTAGAGGTTTGCAAAGGTCCTCAAGTACAGTCCTAGAAAGTTGCCTTAGACACTGAGGGTATTAGTGTCTTACCCAGCACTACAAAGTTAGTAGGTATCAGAGGCAGGCCTTGAAATGAATTAAACAGCTGATATTATAGCACCTTACATAAAGCAGCTGCTCGATAAGTATTGATTATTGTAGGGAGAAGACGAAGTCATTTGTGTTACCGAATGTGTGCTTGAGCTAGTTCCTGCTGGCTCCCAAGAGGCGGTTGTTAAATTTTTATTGTGAGCAGTTAGATCTTGGAAATCAGTAAATGCTACAAATTAGGGCCTGATTTATTGTTTTGTTGATCATCTAGACTTAAGAAAAGTATGGAGAAAATGTTAATGAGGCAGATTAAATTTGAAAGTGTGTCATGTGAATTTTTTTTCATTCAGCTAAACATTTATCAGTGTACTCTTCTGAATTTAAAATATTTGTTGCTGTTTTTGTTCAGTTGTTTTTTTCAGTCATGTCTGATTCTTTGTGATCCCATTTGGAGTTTTCTTGGCAAAGATACTTGAGTAATTTGCCACTTCCTTCTCTAGCTCATTTTACAAATGAGGAAACTGAGGTAAATAGGGTTAAGTCACTTGCCTGGGGTCACACAGCTAGTAAATGTCTCAGACTGGATTTGAACTCAGGCCTTCCTTACCCCAGGCCTGGCCCTCTGCCTACTACACCACCTCGCTGCTCTGCATTTGCTGTTATCTGAGTTCAATTAATACCAGCAATTCAAGTGCAGTGTCCCAAGTCAGGTACTGACTGGGAACATTCTTTCAGACTTTTTCATTGTACGCCCAGCAAACTTCATCACCCTCATCCTTTGCACACACCTCATCAGTAACTTTTGTACCTCTGACTGGAAGACAGAGGGATGAGCTCCTTTTAAAACCTCCATTTAAGGAGAGGACCCAGGTTGGCCACCTCTTCATTCCCCACCCTTCCTACCCAGCTGCCCAGCTTTGGATTTCTCCTTCATTGCTCCCTTTCCAAATTTTGTCCTCCCTTCCCCCCCCCCCCAATTCATAAGCTCCTTTAGGGCAAGGTCTGTCTTTCTCTTCTTGAATTTGTATCCCCAGCACTTAACATAATTCCTGGCACATAGTAGTTGCTTGATAAATACCAATTGACTAAAAAAAAAAGAACTAGTTTATGGATCTGTGATTAGCATAGTAGAAGGCATAAATCCAGGTCTTTGAAAACAATATATGAGATCCTTTGAATGCCTCTGCGGTATACCATAGTCATATCATGGAATGTGTTACCATAATCAGGAACACAGGGAAATAGATCTATGGAGCCCGAAAGTCCAACACTTTTTAGTAACACCAATAAGGGCACTACCATTCTCCCCTTCTGTGACTGTTGATAGGTTTCTAAGGCAGAAGAGTCAGGTGAGACATTTGGGTCAAAGAACAGTAGCTCTGGGGAGTTGGTTTACCTGGGTAACTTTCCTCATGTTTCTGTTCTCCTGTGTATATGTCCCCTTGGAGACAAGTCTTAGGATGTACTGATCTGATGGAAGTCTTGAGATACAACAAACACTAAAGGACTGGGCAGGGGTGATGTTGTGTCATATGGTCATTGACAGTTGTGTCCTCCAAAACATTTTAGGAGTCTTTCACTATTCTCTTGGGGGTACCTGGGCCAGAGATAATGGGGCTCTTGCAGAATCATGTGGAAATGTAGTGGCATGATTTTACTCCTAGAAAGGAAAACTTTGTTAAAGCTTCAGTAATATGAAGAGAGATGAATCTCCGTTTCATCTAGTTACTAGCGTCAGCTAGATTGAGCCTAGGTGTGCTAGTGAATGTTTAACAGCTGGCTTTCTGGGGGAAGAAAAAACATGGGTGTAGGAATCACTGTTAAGTTAAATTTGCTTTATTAATATTTTCTCTATCATGTTCTCAGTACTAAATAATTAACAAAACCATAAATCAAGCCCTGATGTACAGTGTTTGCTAATTTCCAAGGTGTAAAAGCTCACACTGAAAATTGAGTAAATTGGCTTTTGGGAGCTGTTAAGAGCTGGTCCCAGCTCATCCCTGGGTAGAGGGTTCATTCCAAGACTCATTTTGGTGGATGCCCTCTCTTGTCCCTTCCTTTCAAAGAATTCGATGATTTTTTCCTGGAAAGATAATAGCTGTGCTAGCTTGCCACAAATTTGCAATTATACCATCATTTAATTATTTTCCCATAGATGTTGACATCAACCAAACCACCCCTGTCTATGGTCAGCATTACCCAATTAAACTTCCATGTCTAAAAGTCCATGATCCTACATAGAAATTAATTAAAAATGAAACACTTGTAAACTTGTGAGGAATTTTAAAGGGAATTCGTATATTGTGATCTGATTAACTGCATTGACAGATCTGGTAAATAATTCATACTCCCTCCATCATCCCTTGATTAATACCCCTTCATCTTTATGTATTCTAATGCATTTGTTATTAGCTTTTTGGAACATACCCCTCTCCTTCCCCCTTCACTTAACAGGGTTCTTTTCACAGGTAGATACTTAACATGTACAAAAGTCTTAGTGTTCTCTTCTGGTTCTCCTATCTCGGTGGCTTCTGCTTTTCTGTCTCCTTTGCTAGATCTTTATCACAGGGTTGTTATGAGGATCAAATTAGAAAAAAAATGAATACTACTTTCAGACTATAAAGTGTTAAACTATAAATATTAATCATCATCATCATTGCAATGAAAAGTGATGTAATTCTCTTCTAAACTTTTAAAAATCTTCACTGTGTCCCCATTATTACATTTTATGGCATTCAGTAAACTGCAATGACATTCACATTTCTAACCTCTTTTCCAGCTAGTCTGTTCTCAACTATAAACTCCTTCAGGGTCTAGGGCCAGACTATTTCATATCTCTTTATATCCCCCTTCATTACTTTGCAGGTAGTGGATAGAAGATACATACCTTGATTTTTGATTTTCTTGTTTGTGCAAAGAGGCTTACTAGGTACCAGCTTTCTCCAGACCAGAGAGAATGATACTAAGAAATGTAGATATGCCTGGAGAAATATATTATCTCTAGCCCTTTTTTCCTTCTCACAGAGACTAGACTCCAATGATTGTTGCTTGGTGTTTTATCTGGCAGATTCCCTGTATCTATCAGGTTGGTTGGATTGGATTGGAAAAATGCTGCTCAAAATCCAAATTGTATCACTAATGAGGTGGTATGGAAGACAAGATTTAGCCAAATTTAGGGACACATATATGTGTCTCCTGTCTATACCCTAACATCAAATAGTAGATTCTGAGGTTTGGGCCAAACTTTTGGTTTCCAGCATGTTTGTGTTAAGAAAACTGTGTCCTCTTGAATTTAATAGAAAAGATTTGGAGACAAATTCTGCCTATTAAAGATAATTAGAAACCAAAGCCCCATAGATTCTGTAATGACCATGAAAGCAAGGAATATCTGTACCTATGGACATGAATGTGACCAGAGGAATAACAGAAATTTTATTTTTGTTGTACAAGGAGGTTCTGGAAAAGAGAAACCGATATAGAAAAATATAAAGCAATACCCTATGCTGTTTGAGCACATCCATGTCTGCTTGGAGAAATAAAAACATGGAATCTGAGACTATATCATTTCCTCTGCCTGCTTCATTAGCACAAGCATCACCCCCTCCCCCTGGCCCTTCACTCAATTTCAAACAGGAATTCAGAGCTCAGAAACTTAATTCAGAGTACAGGTTCAAGCCATGAAGAGGCAGGGGTGGTGCTAGGGGTGAGGGGTTGGGGGGAAAGAAGGTAAGAGCCCTGGCTAGAAACCCCAAAGCATGGTTATCAGGTTCATCTGTGCAGCTGGGTGACTGAGGCAGCCTGTCTGAGCCATGGTTTTCTGACTTCATCTATTTCCGGAGCTTTTAGAAACCCTGGGGCTTTCCTTGAGCTTTTTGACTAAGATCAAGTGTATGAGGATCAAATTAGAAAATAAAATCAACATTAGATGTGGAAGAGACTTCAGATAATGAAGCACAGAAGGTGCTCAAAATGACCTTTAACATAGAAGACCAAACACAGAATGCTAGAGGTAGAATAATAGACTCATATTCTGGATTGAAAGGGACCTAAGAGGATCTCTCCTAGTTTAATCCTTATTGAAACAAGGGTCCCCTCTACAACATACCTAACAAATGGTTGTCTCTGCTCATGGAATTCCAGGGAGGCAGAATCTACTACTGTCTGAAGTGGGCTTCTAAGATGGGATTCTTTGAATAGAGAAAACAAGGGATCCTGATGTGATAATAGAAATGTGAAAAGAGAATCATAGCACTTAAGACCCAGTGCTGGAGTGGAGAAAGAGCTGGTCCCAGATTCATGAAGACCTGGGGACACATCCTGCCTCTGATACATATTGACTGTGACCCTGAGAAAGTGATGTTAACAGTAATATCTAGCATTTATATAGCGCTTGAAGGTCTATAAAGTTCTTTACATATGTTGCCTCCCAATCTCACAGCAACACCATTTAGACAATAATGTTAAAATTATAATAAAATGGTCATATTAATAACTCATATTTGTGTGGTCTTATAAAGTTTATGGAGTGCTTTCCTCACAACAAACACTCACCCAGTTACACTGTGAGTTGATGCGCTGAGAGGTTGAGACTTATCCAATGTTACATAAAATATGATACAAATAAGGATTTCAAATCAAGTCTTCTGACCTGAAGGCCATGGTTCTCTCCTCTGCTGTATGCTGCCTCTTAGCATAAAATTGACAATTAGAGTCAACAGTGGCCTCCTAATCTGTCTTGTTCAAATAGTACCTCAACAAACATTCCTCCTGCAATCTGTCCAATGGGTCACAATTAAACCTTTACTTGGAGGCCTGTGAGGGAGAACCTACTGTTTCCAGAAGGTACTCTTGGAGAATTCTAATTTTTAGGAAGTTTTTCCTTTTATCAAGTCTAAATTTGTTCCCTTTGTAACTTCTGTGTATTACTTCTAAGATTGTTCCCTCAGGCAGGGCAGAGTAAGTTTAATCCTTATTCTAATGAACAGGTCTTCCAGTTCTAGAAGATACCTATCATGTCCTTCCTAACTCTTCTCTAATCTAAATATTTTGTTTATTCAGTCACTCTTCATATGGCATGATTTCAAGGACCTTCAAAACACTAGTTTCTCTCGTCTGGATGCTCTGTGGATTATCTGTGCCCTTCTTAAGACATGGATCCCCGAACTGACCAAAATCCTGTAGAAATGATCTGTGGAGATAATCATTTCCCTTGTTCTCAATACCACCCTTTTAAATGCAGCCTAACATTAAATTAGCTTTTTTTTTGACTGTTGTATCACACTGTTGACTTATATTTAACAATGTGCACCAAAATCCCCAGCTCTTTTTCATTTAAAATACTGTATAGTTATATCTCCCTTGTCTTGGCCTCATTAAATGGTTTTACTTTTGAACCCACGTATAAGGCTTAATGTTTATATCTACTAAATCTCAACTTATTTGCTTTGGATCAATGTTCTAGGCCATCAAATTTTTTGATATTATAGCTATCATTCAGTATGTTAGCTATCCCTCATACCTTTCTTCCATCTGCAGGTTTTAAAATCAGGCCATTTATGCCCTTGTCATTGATTAAAATGTTAAACATCATAGGGCTAAGCAAAAATCCCTGTAGTGCTCCCCTGGAGACCTCCTTTTAAACTGACATTGAACCATTAATGATAATTCTTTGGACCTAGTTATTTAATCAGTCAATCAACAAGCATTTATTAAGTGAGTACTATGAATCAGGCTTTAGGTTAAGGGACTGAGGATGCAACAAAAAAGAAGAAAAAATCCTGCCCTCAAGGGTCTTATGTTCTAGTTGGGGATGGGGGAGATTGTACATACAAGACACCTACATAGTGGATGAAAGGTAACCATAAAAGGCAAGGCACTAGCATTTAGGGATGCTAGGAGAGGCCTCTAATAGAAGGTGGCATTTGAGCTGAGGCATGAAAAAAGCCAGGAATTCTAAGAGGTGGAGTAGAGCATTCCAGGCTTGAAGGCGTAGGTATATGTGTTCAGAATGGCAAGAAATACAGTTGGATTGTAAGGTATGTGAAGAGGAGTGATATATAACAAATCCAGAAAAATAGGAAAGGGGTCAGATTGTGAAGAACTTTGAATACCAAACTGAGGAGTTTGATTGATCCTAGACCTAGCCAGGAGTCACTGGAACTTATTGAATAGAGAGGTGACCTGGTAAGATCTATACTTTAGGAAGATCCCTTTGGCAGCTGTATGGAGGAGGATTTGTAATGAGGAGAGGCAAAGGGACCAAATAAAAAGCTATGAATAGTTCAGGAACCAATTAAAAGGCTATTAATAGTTCAAGTGAGAGGTGGGGAAAACCTGAACTAGAGTGGTATTTATATGAGTGGAGAAATGGAAATTTATATGAGAAATGTGGAGGTAGAAATGACAAGATTTGGCAGCTGACTGCATCTCTGGCATGAAGGCGAGTGAAGAATTGAGAATTTCAGAGAAATGGCAGACCTGGGTGACTGGGAAGGTGGTGATGCCCTCAACAATCATAGGAAAGTTTGGTGGAAGGTGAATTTTTGGGGAAAGATGTTTTCTATTCTGGACATACTGAGTTTGAGATGCCGACAGTAATCTATTTTGTATAATAGGAAACTGCTAATGTAAGAGCTCAGGAAAGAGACTCTCTCTCTCTTATATACACACATATGCCATGTTTATACACATATACACACATGTACATATTTATATACATACACATGTGTATATCTATATCTATCTATATATGGAGAGAGAGAGGTAGAGAGAAAGAGTATATCTATCTATCTATCTATCTATATGGTAATTAGTTATGCAGACATGATAATCAAATTATGGAAGCTGATGAGGTTATCAAGCTAGGGAATATACAGTTTGGAGAAAATAAAAGGTATGGACAGAGCCTTGGGGAATATCAGTAGTTAATGAGTGTCACATGGATGATGATTCAATAAAGCAAATTTAGAATCAGATGAGGAGAAGGCTTTACATTTACTCCTATGAATTTCATCTTATTACATTTAGCCCAGTGCTGTAGTCTCTCAAGGTCCTTTTGGATCTTGACTCTATCATTCAATTTGTTACCTATCTCTTAAACTTTGTATTGCCTTGGAAATGTGATGCACAGACCATCTATGCCTTTATTCAAGTTAGTGATAAAAGTGTTAAACATCGTGGGGTGAAGAACAGATCCTGGGGTACACCACTGGAGACTTCCTGCCCTGTTGACATTGAAACATTAATTGTTACTTTTGGACATCATCCATCCAAACAATTCTGAATTTATCTAATTGTGTTGTCATCTAATCCATATTTCTCCATCTTCTATATAAGAATAACATGAGATATTTTATCAAAAGCTTTGATATTATCTAGGTAAACTGTAGCCACATCATTCTTCTCATCCACTAGCTGAGTAAGTGTTCTTAAAAAATATATATTTAGCATAGCATGATTTATTCTTGATAAAGCCATCCTGGTTCATTGTAATTAACCTTTCCCTTCCAGATGTTCATCAACTCTCTTTAATGATTTGTTCTAGAATTAAATGAACGTCAATAAATCACAGTTAAGCTCACTAGTTTGTAGACTGTTTTCTTTCCTTTGTTGAAAATCAGATATTTCCCCTTTTCCAATCTTGTGTTACCTCCCCCATTTTCCATGAATTTTCAAATATTACTCTCAGTGCCTCAACAATCACCTGTTAGGGAACCCAAGGATATTATTTATCTGGGCCACATGACTAGAATTCACTAAGGATATCTCTCCCTTCACTTACCTTGGATATCAACTGACTTTTTGTCATTTTTATTCTTTAATTTTTGAGTATAAAGTTCATTTTTCCTTTACAGAGAAAGCAAAACCAAAATGAAAATTGAACAGCTTTACTCTCTCTCTCTCTCTCTCTCTCTCTCTCTCTCTCTCTCTCTCTCTCTCTCTCTCTCTCTCTCTTTCAGGCATCCTCTAATCCACCCAGGCAAAGCTCCTATTCCTTTTCTTTTATCCTCTTTCTTCCTCTCCCCTCCCAATATGGCCAACATACCTTCTTCCTCCCCCTCCAAAAAAGAAACAAACAAAAACAAAACCAAAAATAACTAATCAACATCAAGTCTTTTATGTTATTCTTAACATTTTTACCAGGCTCAGCTCTTTATGAAATGTTAACATTCCTGACAATGTTTTTATATGGCCATACCGCACTTATATTTATTTTCTTATTCCTGTCACCTTATTTTACTTTTCTGTACATTAAAAATAAATCTGGGTTTGTGTTAAATAATACAGGGCTAAGCAAAAATGTTTTTTACAAATTGATATTGAATTATGAATGATTATTCTTTGAACATCTCCATTCAGTCCATCCATCTACATTGGTGTCTTCAGAGCTATGTCTTATGTTTGAAGGTCCTTCAAGCTGTTATCCTATGCCCTCTATTCTAAGATCAATCTCTATTCTGACATTGTCTATTCTTTGAGGCAATACAAAAGTAGAGGGGATATCCTAGAAACATAACCCATTCTCACCAATAGGACCCTTTGCTCTCTGTGACTCAGAAAAAACACCATAGCTTGTCCTTGGGGATTCTCATAAGTTTAAAGTAAAACCTGTAGAAATTTGTGCTTGCCCTCTGTCTATACAGTTTCACATTTTTTCCCCTCATAAAAAAGCTCTTTGCTGGTGAATAGAAAGAAATGTGGTCACTTTTCTATGATAGAAGGAAAAAAGGAATATATTTCACAGATTGCTGAAGTACACACTTTACCCAGGAACCTGAGAGTTTGAATTTTTGAGGGAACAAGCACAGAAATGTCTCTAAATTGAAGTAAAATTACCCATAACTTCTACGCTATGAGTGTATGGAGCCATTTCCAAAAATAAGCTCCCTTTTATGTGATGGGCGACACAAGTCTCCAAACTGTTGTTTGCCCTCATATATGTGGAAATATCCTGTTGGCGCCCTATATCAGATGAGTCACTACTTTTGGCTTTTCCTTTTGCTTTTAAAAAGAAAATGTCAAAGTCCGCACTTTCTGAGAAGTGCCGGAACTTAATATTTAGAAAGGATCATAAACAAGTAGTCTGTTAATAGCTACTAAACTTTGCTTAGAGAATAACAGACTAACTGGCAAAGGGGCAGTGTGTGTGTGTGTGTGTGTGTGTGTGTGTGTATGTGTATGTGTGTGTTTGAAAGAACCCTGACTGGGAAGCTCACAGACCTAAGTTCTACTCTTGGTTCTACAACTGGCTATGTGACTTTGGGTAAGTCACTTCTTTCCATCCCTCACTTTTCCCATAGATAAAATAGGGGAGGGACAAGAACAGTGTCAGGCACTATGCTGAGCACTTTACAAATTTTGTCCCCTTTGATCTTTACAAGGACCCTAGAAGATGGGTGTTATTATTATCCCCATTTTATAGTTGAGGAAACTGAGTCAGACAAAGGTAAAGTAACTTGCCCAGGGTCACACAGAAAAAGCTGCGTGTAGTTGAACTAGGTGATCTTTAAGGTCCCTTCCAGCTCTAACAAAAGTGGGACAGAACTTTAGCTCAACATCTCTATAAGGTTGTTAAATGATCGCTATGCTGATCCTAAAGGAATCAGTTAGGTGGCTCAGTGGATAGAGCCCTGGGCCTGAAATTAGGAAGACCTGAGTTCAAATCTGGTATCAGACATTTATTAGTTGTGTGACCCTTAATCCAAGAAAGCCCCATAGATAGTATAGGCCACAGGGTAATGAACAATTGGACACAACTGATAGACTGAACAACCATGGCAGAGATGTTAAAGATCTCTATAGAGAAATCAAATGATTTGCCAAAGGTCTGAAGCAAGATTCAAACTCTGGTCTTTCTGACTTGATGCCCTTTAACTTCTAAGAACTTCATCTATAAAATGTGGGTGTTGGACTTGATGATGTCCAGGATCCCTTGAATCTCTAAATTCATGATCTTCTAATAACTTCTAGTAGATAAAGGGAATACCCTACCAAAAAGGCTATAGTAGAAATGGGCACAATAGCAACATTCTACTGACTCTTTTATATTGAACTTGCTCAAACATTTCTGCAAGTAGAAGAGTCTCTTTGGTCATCTCATATTTTCACTTTATTGCTGAGACATTTTAGAAAGGAGAGGATTGTGTCTTCTAGGCATCAACTGGATGTGCCAAAATACACTGTCACTTGCTATTAAAATTATTTATGATTTTCACTAATATTATTCCTGCTGTCTAGATTTGCTTGGTTATGTCAGTTGGGATGTTTTTTGTTTATCCCACCCTTTGAGTAACAAGTATCTTCTCATTCTTCACTGATTGATGGCCATGCTCGAGGAGAAACTTTAATGTGACCTTGAGAGGCTGTGAAATGAAATCTGACCTGGCATTTATAAAAATTTGTAGAAATTGTAGGCCCCCTTTCCTTTATCTAACTCTTGGAAACCCTGGTTCCCTTCTAGGTTCAACTGAAATGCCACCTCCTATAAGAGCACATTTCTGATTCCTTCAGTTGTTAATGAACTTCCCTTTCACCCCCAAATTACTTTGTAAATATTTTTTAAAATAAATTTTTATTGATAGCTTTTGATTTTATATTACATAAAATTCTACCTCCCCTTTCCTTTCCCTGAAAACCATCTTATGTAATAAAGAATATTTTTAGGTGATTAAAAAAGGAAAAAAAGAAGAAAAAAATCAGCAAAACAGATTAAGAAATTGAAAAAATGTGAAAATACATGCAATGTACTACACTCATAGACCACCCTTCCCCACCCTCAACCTCTGCAAAGAAGTGGGTAGGGGTAACTTCTTATATCTTTTATTTTGGGACCATGCCACTTAGTAAACTTTCAACTTTCACTTTCAGGTTTTTTTTTGGTGATTGTTGTTCTTTATGTTATTGCAATCATTTTGTATATTGTTTTCTTGGCTCTGCTTACTTCACTCAGCATTCATTGGTTTAAATCTTTCCATGATTCTCTATATTCCCTATATTCACAATTCCTTACAGCACAGTTGTATTTTAGTGCATTCACATGCCAAGATTTGTTTAGTCATTCCCCATTAGCCAGTTAATAAACATTTAATAAAGAATCTGCTATGCAGTAGGTACTGTGTTAAGTGGTAGGTATACAAAGAAAGGCAAAAGACAGTCCCTGTTTTCAAATAAGTTACCGTGTAATGGGGGAGACAACCTAAAAACAATTACATTCCAACAAAACGTACACAGGATAAATGGGAAATAATCAATATAGGGAAGGCATTAGCATCATAAGGAATCAGAAAAGGCTGTTTATATAGTAAGTATTTTAGCTGAGAGTTGAAGGAAGCCAGGGAAGCTAAGGGGTGGAGATAAAGAAGGAGAGAATTTCAGGCAAAGGGGAAAGCCAGTATAAATGTACAGAGCTTGGAGATGGAGTGACCTGTGCAAAAAAATAGCAAAGAGTTCAGTGTCACTGGATTTGAGAGTACATAGTATGAGGTGGCCAGGTTTTTAAGGACTTTGAATGCCGGCCTGTCAATTTTGTATTTGATCCTAGAGATGAAAAGGAGCCACTGGAGTCTATTAAATGGGGGAGGTGACATGACCATGTCTGCACTTTAAGAACATCAACTGTTTCTGATACCTTGCTATCATACAAAAGTGCTGATATGAATATTTTGGTGTATATAGGACCATTTTTTCTGTCTTTGACCTCCTTGGAGTGTATGCTTAGCAGTGTGATCTCTAGTCTCTTACCTATGATCATAAGAGGATACAGAAAGGCACAAGGAAACCAGGGACTCAAAGTCTACTAATTACCCTGTCAGTTTACCTATGTGAAATTTGCAAGAAATGAGGCAAGTGAATATTGCCAGAATGGTTGTAATATGAACCCTTATAGACTCAAGGGAATTATATCCCTATGCCCACAGAATGACCAGAGTGAATTACTTTATTCCTCCGATTCTCACTTTTCTTACCTGTAAAATGGGAAGTATTGTGCTACCTATTTCATAGGGTTGTGGTGATGAAAGCACTTTACAAAGTTTAGGATGCTAAAGAAATGAGCACCTTTAAGACATTTAAAATATAACAGTAGGATTTCTGTGGGGTGGAGCCAAGATGGCCGAATAGAGAAAGCTAAGCTTTCCCAAAATTCCCCTCCAGAAAACTTTAAAATAACACTTCAAATCAAATTCTGGAATGGCAGGACCAACAAAAGGTCAGAGTGAGACATTTTCTTCTAGACCAAGATAACTTAGGAGGCCCAGAAGGACAGATCTGCAACTCAGGGGGAAGAGGCTGGCCTGGAACCCACAGGGATGAAACACCAGTGGTAGGACCAGGTGGTGATGACAGAAAGAGCAGTGCCTTCAGGAGCTCTCAAACCAGAGATGGTAAAGAGACCTGGCAACTGATCAGAAAGAGATTACAGAGTACCCCTGCACTCTCACTGGATGGAGGAACAGATGCTGTTTGACAATTCCATTGCTTATATCCACTTTTGTGGCATACTTCAAGGGCAGCGAAGAGCCCTTTTGGTTAAGAGGGAGTAGAACCCCTGAGGGGCAGTATCACTTACTGCCCCAAAAGATCAGGGACCCTGAAGAACAGTGTTATTTCCAGTCCCAAGGGAGGAAGGGCCCTGAGGAGAAGTATCAATTGCAATTCCAAAGGATCGGGAAACCTTTCTGGGTAAAGACCAGATTTCAGGGCAAAAGAGCAGTGACCACACCTCTCTCCCCAGATCACACCACTTTGGGAGCTCCAAAAACTTTCAAATCCTTAGAACTAGCTCTGAAAACAGCAGTGAAAAAAAAAAGCCTGAAACTTGAGATGGAGCCTCTCCTAACCCCCATGCTGGGAATGGAGTCCAAGATTAATGTAAAATTCCAAATCAAGAAATAGGGTGGAAAAATGAGCAAACAACAACAACAAAAGAACTGATCATAAAAAAGTTGCTGTGGTAAAAGGGAAGATCAAGACACAAACTCAGAAGAAGACAATGAAATCAAAATGGCTTTAAAAAAAACCCTATGGGAAGAAAAATGTGAAATTGGACACAAGCCTAATAAGAATTCATGGAACAGCTAAAAATGATTTAAAAAATCAAATCAGAGTGGTAAAGGAAAATTAGATAAATAAATAAAAACAAAGGAAGAAAATTATGGAAAGACAATTAACATTTTGGTAAAAGAGCCATCTAGGTAGTTTAGTGGATAGATACTGGGCTTAGAGTCAGAAAGATCTGAGTTCAAATCCAGCCTCAGACTACTTACTAGCTGTGTGACGCTGGGCAACTCCCTTAACCCCTATTTGTCTCAGGTCCTTATTTATAAAATGAAGAATAAAATGACAAACCACTGTAGTGTCTTTGCCAAGAAAACCACATAGATGAAAGTTAGTGAGGTAGCATAGAGTTGGACATGACTGAACAACTGAAGAACAACAACAAAAAAGAGACACAAAAATACTGAAGAAATAACACTTTAAAAAACAGAATTGGTCAAAAGGAAAAAGTGGTACAAAAGCTTACTGAAGAAAATGATTACTTAAAAAATTAGAATTAGACAAGTGGAAGCTAATGACTCCATGAGATATCAAGAAATAATAAAATGAAGCCAAAATAATAAAAAAAAGAATAAAATGTGAAATATCGCATCAGAAAAGCAACTGACATAGAAAATAGATTGAGGAGAGATAATTTAAGAATTATTGGATGACCTGAAAACCATGATAAAAGAACATCATATTTTAAGAAATTATCAAGAAAACTTCCTTGATATCCTAGAACCAGAGGGTAAAATAGAAATTGAAAAGAATCCACTGATCACCATCTGAAAGAGATCCCCAAATGAAAACTCCAGGAATACCATAGCCAAAGCCTACACATCCCAGGTCAAAGACAAAATACTTTAAGCACCCAGAAAGCAACCATTCAAATACTGTGAAGCCACAGTCAGAATCACACAAGATCTAGCAGCTAATACATAAAAAAAAGTGGAGGACTTGGAATATGATGTTCTGGAAGGTGAAAGATCTAGGATTACAATCAAGAATAACCCAGAAAAACAGAGCATAAACCTTTCCAAGGGAAAAATGAATATTTAATAAAATAGAGAATTTTTAAGCATTCTTGATGAAAATACCAGAGCTGAATAGAAATTTTGACTTTCAAATACAAGACTCAGGAGAAACATAAAAAGATGATCATGAAAGAGAAATCATAAAGGTTAATCTATTTACCTTTCTACATGGAAAGATCAGACATGTATCTTCTATGAACTTTATCATTATTATGGCAGTTGCAAGGTTTCTACATAGGAAGAAGGTATGGGAGTGAGTTGATTATGTTGGATAATGTAAAAATATGGATTAGTGAGAAATAGGAATGCCCTAAGAGAAGGAGGAAATGAGAAAAAGAATGGGGAAAATTATCTCACATACAAGAGGCATGCAAGGAGGAGCTTTTACAGTGGATGTGGAAAAGGTGATGTGTGTGTGTGTGTGTGTGTGTGTGTGTGTGTGTGTGTGCACAATGCTTGATCCTCACATCTAAATTGATTCAAAGAGGAAAATATCTATCTATCCTTAATTGATAATACATATCTATCTTACCCAACAGGGAAGTAGAAGGGGAAGGGGATAAGAGAAAATTGGGGGTAATACAAAGGAGAGCAGATAAAATAAAGCAGTGGTCAGAAAGAAAACAGACTTTACATGATGCATAAAAAGAGAGAGAGAAACATAAATATAAAAAAAAGGATAATGGGAAATACATAATTAGTAATCATAACTGTGAATGTGAAGGGAATGAACTTACCCATAAAATGGAAGTAAATAGCAGAGTGGATTAGAAACCTGAATCCAACAATATATTATTTACAAGAAACACACTTGAAATAGTACACACAAAATTAAATAAGGAGCTGGAGCAGAATCTATTGTGCATCAGCTGACATTACACAGACAGAGCAATCATGATCTCATACAATGCAAAAGCAAAATTAGACCTAATTAAAAAGGGTACGCAGGGAAAGTACATCTTGGTAAAGGAACCACAGACAAGGAAGTAATACCAATACTAAACATATATGGATCAACTGACATAGTGTTCAAATTATTTCAGGCTTTGCATGTAGCTGCTTTGATTCCATTGTCTTCTTCTGAGTTTGTGTTTTGATCTTCCCTGTCACTACAGTAACTTTCTGTGATCAGGTTCTTCTTGTTCTTGTTCTTCTTGTTCTTGTTCTTCTTCATTGTTCTTTGCTCATTGTCCAGCCCATTTATTGACTTTTAACTTTATGTTAAACTTGGGCTTTGCTCCCAGGGTGGAGGGGGCACTGGCCCAAGCCTCAAGTTTTTGTGCTGCTGTTTTCAGAGCTTGTTCTAGGGACATGTAAGTTTTCAGTTTTCCTATGATCTAATGAGAAATGTGGTCACTACTCTTTTGGATTGTGTACCTGTCTGTGAGTGATCACAAGCACTCTTTTCTGCCCTGGAATTGTGGGGCAGAAGTCCCCACAGGCCAGAGTCCCCACTCCTGCTAGTAGCATTCAAATTCTTAAAGAAAAAGTTAAATTAATTATATGAGAAAATAGACAACAAAACTATACTAGTGAGGAACTTCAACTTTCCCCTTTTAGAGCTATATAAATCTCGCTCTAAAATAAATAAGAAAGAAGTCAAGGAGATGTATAGAATCTTTAAAAAGTCAGACATGAGAGACCCTTGGAGAAAGTAAATGGGAACAGAAAAAGTATTCTTTTTTCATCTGTACATGGCACCTTCACAAAAATTGACCATGTATTTAGAGCATAAAAACCTCAAATCCAATGAAGAAAATAAAAAATAATAAATGTATCCTTTTCAGACCATAATAAAAATTACATTTAATAAAGGGCATTGAACACATAGATTAAGAACTAATTGGAAACTAAATAATCGAATACTAAAGAATGAATGGGTTAAAGAACAAATTGTAGAAACTATTAATAATTTCATTACATAGAATGAAAAAAATGAGGCAGCATTCCAAAATTTGTGGGATGCAGCCAAAACAGTACTTATGGGAAAATTTTTATCGCTAAATGTGTATATCAATAAAAGAGAGAAAGAGGAGATCAATGAATTGAGCATACAACTAAAAAAAAAACTAGAAAAAGAACAAATAAAAATGCTTGTATAATTACCAAAAATGAAAATCCTGAAAACCAAAGGAGAGATTGATAAAATTGAAAGTAAAAAACCATTGAACTAATCAACAAAACTGGGAGCTAGTTTTATGCAAAAAATGACTAAAATAGATACACCATTAGTTAATTTCATTTTTTAAAAAAGAAGAAAACCAAATTACTAATATCAAAAATGAAAAGGGCCAATGCAGCAACAATGAAGGTGAAATTAAAACAATTATTAGGAGTCATTTTGTCCAGTTTCATGGCAGCAAAATTGACAATCTAAGTGACATAGATGAATATATAAAAAAAGTAAACTGTTCAGATTAACAGAAGAGGAAATAGAATACTTAAATACAGAAATTGAAATAAAGAAATTGAATGAGTCGTTAATGAGCTCCCTAAGAAAAAACCTCCAGAACCAGATGGACTCACAAGTGAATTCTACCAAAAATTAAGGAATAATTAATCCTAATACTATAGAAATTATTTGAAAAAATAAAAAAGGAGTCCTACCAAATTTATTTTGTGATACAAATATGGTTTTCATACCTAAACCAGGGAAAGTAAAAACAGAGAAAGAACTAATTTCCTTAATGAGTTACTTATTACTTACTATTACTTATACAAAAATTTTAAAGTAAATACTAATAAGGAGATCACAGAAATATATCACATAGATTATATATTCTGACCGGGTAGGATTTATGTAAGTAATGCAAGGCTGATTCAATATTAAGAAAGTTACCATATCAATAACAGAAAACATAAAAATCATGTAATTATATCCATAGGTACATAAAAAGCCTTTGACAAAATACTATATGCACTCCTATTGAAAACATTAGAAAAGCATAGGAATCAATGGCCCCTTTCTTAAAGTGGCAAGTAATATTTATTTTAACCTAAGAACATAGGGACAAACATCATCTGTAATGGGAATAAACTTGAAGCTTTCCCAATAAGATCAGGATGTTCATTATCACCACTATTATTCAATATGACACTAGAAATGCTAGCTTATATAAATGACAAGAAAAAAGAAATTGATGGAATAAAAATAGCCATTGAGGAAACAAAACTATCACTCCTTGCAGATGATATGAAGGTATACTTAGAGAACTCTAGAGATTCAACTAAGAAAAAAAAAACTGGTTGAAACAATTGACAACTTCAGTAAAGTTGGAGGATATAAAACAAACCCACATTAATTGTTAGCATTTCTCTATACTACCAACAGCATCCAGCATAAAGAAAAAGAAAAAGAAAAAGGAATTCCATTTGAAATAACTGAAGATGATACAAAATACTTGGGAGTCTACCTGCCAAGACAAACTCAGGGACTATATAAACACAAATGCAAAACACTTTTCACACAAATAAAGTCATATCTAAACAGTTAGAGAATTATTAATTGCTCATAAATAGACTGGTCCAATATAGTAAAAATGACAATTCTGCCCTTGTTAACTTTCATTTTCAGTGCCATACTAATCAAACTACCAAAGAAATATTTTATAGAGCTAGAAAAAAATACTAACAAAATTTATATGGAAGAACAAAAGGTCAAGAAAATCAAGGCAATCAATGAAAAAAAAATATGAAGAAAGGTGGCCTAGCATTTTCAAATTTCAAACTATATGACAAAGTGATAATCATGAAAATAATCAGTTACTGGCTAAAAAACAGAATGGTAGGTCAGTGGAATATATTAGGTTCACAATACACAGTGTAAAATGACCACAATAATCTACTGCTTGATAAACCCAGAGCTAAAGTTTTGCGGTAAGAACTCAGCATTTAAAAAAAAATTGCTGGGAAAACTATAAAACAGTATGGTAGAAGCAAGGCATAGACCAACACCTCAAGCCATATACTAAAGGAAAGTCAAAATGGATAAATGATTTAAGACATAAAGGGAGATGTAAGTAAATCAGGGGAGCATGGAAAAGTGTAGCTGTCAGATTTATGGATAAGGGAAATGTTTATGACCAAACAAGAGATAAAGAGGATCAGAGGAAGTAAAATAGATAATTTGATTACATGAAATTAAAAAGGTTTTGTTTGTGCAAAACAATATAGTCAAAACTAGAAGAAAAATAGCAAATCAGGATTATTTTTCAGAGTTTCTGTGGTAATGGCCTCATTTTTCAAATGTATAAGGAACTGAAACAAATTTATTTAAAAAAAAAAGAGCCATTCCTTAGCTTACAAGTGGTCAAAGGACATGAACAGACAGTTTTCAGAAGAAGTGAAAACTATCAATAGTCACATGAAAACATGCTCTAAATCACTACTGATTAGAGAAATGAAAATTAAAACAACTCTGAGATACCACCCCATTCCTATCAGATTGGCTAACATGACAGTAAAGAAAAATGACAAATACTAGAGTGGTTGTAGAAAAATTGGGACACTAAGGCACCGTTGTGAACTAGTCCAACCACACTAGAGAACAATAATTTGGAACTATGCCCAAAGGGCTATAAAACTGCATATCATCTGACCCAGCAATACCCACTACTAGGTCTGTACCCCAAAGAGATCAAAGAAAAAAGCAAAAGGACCTATTTTTATAAAAAATATTTATGGCGGCTCTTTCTGTGATAGCAAAGAATTGGAAATTGAGAGAATGCTCATCAATTTGGAAAGGCTGAATAAGTTGTGGTATTTGATTTTTGAGGAATATTTTTGTACTATAAGAAATGATGAACAAGATGGTTTCAGAAAAACACAGAAAGTACATGAACTTAATATGAACTAAATAAGTGTATGAATTAATGCAAAGTGAAGTGAGCTGAATCAGCAGAACATCGTCCATAGTAATGATAATATTGTAAGGATAAACAACCGTGAACAATTTAGCTATTCTTATCAAGACAATTCTAGTGGACCAATGATGAAAAATGCTATCCACTTCCAGAGAGAGAGCTAATGAACTCTGAATGCAGATTGAAGCCTACTTTAAAAAATTCTTTGTCTTTTTTTTTTTTTGCATGTGTGTGTTTTCCTTCACAACATGGCTAATACGGAAATATGTTTTGCATAACCTCACATGTATAATCAAAATTAAATTGCTTGCCTTCTCAAGGAGGGTGGAGGGGTGGGAGGGAAGGAGAGAACTTGGAACTCAAAATTTAAAAAAATATTGTTAACAATTTTTTATGTGTAATTGGGAAATATTTAATGAAATAGAAAGAATTTAAAAATAGCGTTATCTAAAATTTATGCAGCTACTTATGGTCATGAAGCATTTTCACATATTATTTCATTTGATTCTCTTATTAAGGTCCTCTTCCTGTGCAATATTATGTAGAGATGACTGTGGATCCTTGAAAGTTAGTGTTAGTGGGGCATAAACATTGGTAGATGGTACCAAGTTAGATAGGCAGAAGCTACAGACTCAGGGACACACATATGCATCGTTCAAGAACTTCTAAAGTTTGAAGAGACACATTGCCATATTTGGCTGCAGTGGGATGAATTTTTTTTGGCCATAGCAACTTACTCTAAAACAGAGGGATTGCTATTTGCAACAGATGAGGTAGTGTTGAGGCATAAATGTAGATCCCTGTAGTATTGATGAATTAGTCTTTACAGCAGCCCTATGAAGTAGACAGTTTAGTACTTATCCCCATTCTACAGATTAGGAAACTGAATCCCAGAAAAAATTAAGTGGCTTGCCTTAGATAAAATAATCATAAGTGGCAGGGGGAGGGCAAGAAACCAAGTACCCAACTCTAAGTCTGGTGTTTTTTTCCACTGCATTCTGCAACCCTTTAAGGGTCCTTTGAGTTCTGACTTCAATCCTGTGTCATTTGAATGAATTGCATCCAAGTAGTCTTTCAAGTATGCCTCTTCTCCCAAAAGTATAATATCCTATTTGTTGGTCTTTGGTGTTATTTTTTTTCTTTCTGGTCATCAAATCAAAGGCATGCTGATAATTTAAAAGCCTCCTCTGCACCATACCAGCTTGTATTGGCCATCTGTTTGGAGACACTAGTGTTAAAAAGCAATAAAGCAATGAATTTAGGGGCCAAGAAGCTCCATCCAAATGGATGTCTGTCCAAAGAAAGGCAGGTTCACTAAGCTTGGTTTTCTCCTGGTGCCCTGGATACAGAATGTCCTCTGTGAAACCGCCAGCAGAAAGAACTCCTGCTTTATAGCGCGTGTAATCTGGAGAGCAGGGAAAGAAAAATTTAAACTGCTATTAAAACAAGTCTCATTCCAATGACTACTTTCCTTTCTGTCAAGGTCAATTATTCTCACTCTTGACATGGTCATGGCATCTAGAGGAGATTGCGGTTTTTCCCTGGGATTTTTTATTTTCTTGATTTGTTTTTGGTTGTTGTTTGAAATGTTGCTCTTTGGTGGCTTAAGCTTTCTTACAGATCATAGTGCCACAGAGGTGCTTTGAATTTGCTATCAAATAACATGATTGAACCCAGCAGATAATATAATGATGATGATGGTGGTGGTGACGATTGATGGTGATAACCAGGACATTTACATAGTATTTTAAGTTTTGCAAGAATTTTACCTCACTTAAGTCTTCTAACATTCATGTAAATTAAGTTTTCTAGCTATTTTTCATCTCCTTTCTCTAGAGGAGAAACTGAGGCTCATGTGTGTTAAGTACTTCACCCATGATCACACACACCTAATGTCTTGGAGGGGTATTTGAATCTAGGTGTTGGCTGGTTACAAGTCCAGGGCAGTTTTTGGCTGTGATTTATCTCAATGATTTTTCAGATGAGGATGTTTCGCATCTATATTTGACTACAAATAGCAAAGGATTTGGAAGAACCTTTTACTTCTGATGCTAAAAGAATCCTCTGTTACTTTGAGTATTTGTTTGAAATTCTTCCTAAATTTATTCTCCTACCAGACAGCAACAAGAATATAGGGATTCTACTTTTTATTGTTCAGTTAGTCTCATGAAGAGCAGACTTTGGGATAAGTATTGAATCCCAAATGATTTTGATAGGTAATTCCTGAGTTTAGCTAACATCATAGCTATTTTGTGCTTGTCAGAGACACTGTGACTCTCTCTGCCATGGTTACCAGCTTGTAGCCAAGAAGACCCTAAGGATATTAAGTATTTCCTAATAGTTTAGCTCTTAGGTTCTGTTTGCAGGCAACTGTTAATGGAATAGGTTCCAAATTATTTTTAACATCATGGCTTAATTCCTTGTTGTTCTTAGCCTTTCTTTGGAAAACAGAATTTCAGCATGAAAATTATCTCAGGCTTAACTGCCATCTGGTGTATTTGAAATGTTGATTTTTTAACATATGGAACTATATTATATTTTATTATATTATATACTATACTGATATGAAAAAGTAATTATAATAATAACCTTGTCTCATGTATCCCCTCTTCACATTGTGAAAATTATTGTGGTATCAGGCAAAGAGTGCTAAACTTGGGGTCAAGAGGTCTAGATTTCAAATCTATGTACTATTACTTATTAGCTAGTTAAGGGTAATTTATTTGACTTCCATGGACCTTAGTTTTATCATCTTTAAAGAAAAAAAGATAGACTAGACTGCTAAATTTCCTTCAAACCCTTACATTCTATAAGTCCTGTGAAGGTCTGTGATTAAGCAAAGACATACTTCCTTACTGTTGTGGAAAATTACATGTGGTCATTATTGTGTGCCCAGGCTTGTAAACTAGAAAAGCTTTTGCACAAATATTGCCCTGGCAGGTAGAGGTTGGAAGGAAGTGATTCCATGACTCAGCCTGAATCTGAGGGAGGAAATAGAGTCAGAAGGTTGGCTGGGGAGTGTGAAATGTTCATTTGATTCTGTTGTTATCCATCTATCTAGTCTGGGGGGGATAACAGTTGGGAAATGGAAAGGAAATAGAAGTTGGATGAAAAACCTGCCATAAGATAGATCATGCAGAGGGCATGATCTCTCATTTTAAGATGAGGAAGTTGAGGCCTGAAGAGGTAACATGACTTACCCAATATCATAAAACTAATAAGTCACAAAGTTTCAATTTTAATTCACTATAGCACATCATTGAAAGGACTTAGAATAGGTGTTAGATTACCAATTGTCAGGGTAGATTGATAAAAAGCTGGATTTGGAGTACATGAATTTGGGTTAAAATCCATTCTCTAATAACTACTTCTATACCCTCTTCTATACCCTACCAACTCTGTGAGTTACCTCTAAATTCTATTTGTTGGTACTAGTCTTTATTCCTAGGATCAAGTAAAATCAATTCTAGCTTCTCTTGTGGAAGATAATCCTTAAATATACGGAAAGAGATATCATTCTCTCTAGTTCCTGGTCTCCCCAGATATTAATCCTGTCCCCTCCTATGTATCTTCCATTGACTTTTTGTTTATTTTGTAAGTACCTATTCATTAGGTTGTCAGTGCTGTCTTCCTCATTGTAATGAGAACTACTTGAGGGCAGAGACTATTTCTACTTTTTCTTTGTATACCTAGCACTTAACACATTGTCTAGCACATAGTAAGCACTTAATAAATATTTCTGATTGAATGATTCATTATACAATATCCTCACTACTTTGCCCTTCTTTGGAAGCATTCTAGCTTATCAAATTTTCTTCTAAAATGTGCTACTCAATATTGTGTGTTCCATTCTAGCACAAAAGATAATAGGTCTCTCACTTACTTATTCCGGGAATTTGGCTTCTGTTAATGTAGTCTGAGATTGCTTTTTTTTTTTTTTGTTTATTACATCAATCTTTCCTTGTTCACAGTTCTGCTTTATTTTAGTGGTATATAAATATGTCACATGATAGATCTTGTGATGCATAAATAAATAGCCAGCCTAACAGTCAAGAAGACTTGAGTCCTGCCTCTAATGCATATTGCCTGTGCAATTCTTGGCAATTCAATTAACCTCTCAATACCCAAGACAACTGTCTAAAAGAATATAAGTTGCTCAGCCAATGATAGCCAGCACTGGTAGATGAGAGTTTCCATACTAGGAATTCCCTATGTTAATGAAGAGGCAGATAGGTGGCACAGTGGATAGAGAGCCAGATTTGGAATTAGGAAGACTCATCTTCCTGAGTTCAAATCTGGCCTCAGACTCTTTACTAGCTGTGTGACCCTGGGTAAGTCACTTAACCCAGTTTGTCTCATCTATAAAATGAACTGGAGAAGAAAATGGCAAACTACTCCATTATTTTTGTCAAGAAAACCCCAAATGTAATACCAAAGTGTCAGACACAAAGGAAAACAGCTGAACAACAAAAATACCAATAAAATCAAAGATTTGATTCCTCCCCCCAAAATAACTATGGTTGACATTGAATGGGAGTAAAATAGAGGTCTTCTGCTTCCCCCGTGTTGTGGCTCTTGACCTTTATTGCTCTTCCACCTACAAGGGAGCACACAGGTGATCCTAAGTGGTGTATTGATCAGGAGTTCCCCCTCTTTCTATAGAAGTCTAGATTTCCTGATCAAGTGACATCTAGAACCACACTGAGAATTTAGTGCCAGAAGTATATTGTTTTCATGGTCTGTATTCATCATGAAAATCAAGATCAATAAGCTTTTGGTATTATATATCAATATATCAATTCATATATATCTATATGTACATATATATGTATACATCAATACATAATCCATATTTTTCTTCAGAGTTTTTGCAGCTGTATAACCTTCATTCAATTCAGTAAGCATTTATTAAAGGCCTACTATATACAATGCTCAGGGCTTAGTGGATCCAAAACCAAAATAATCTTGGCCCTTAAGGAGTTTACATTCTATTGAGGTGGGATAAAGTAAAATAAATGGCTTATTGAAGTAAAGACAAAGGCATTTAGGAAAGAAAGAATTAACAACTGTGGGCAGTAGGAAAGCCTTTGTGTAGGAGGTAGCACATGATGAGTGACACATAAAAGAGCCTGGCCATTCCCAGAGGTGGAGTCATTCCATTTATAGTATGGGGACTATCTGTGTGAATATACAGATAGCAATTCCATGTCTGGGAAAGGCCTAATTGGATTCTATGGATGAAACAATGCTGTGTGATGGGGACTGATATAAAAATAAGCCTGGAAAGATGATCTGGACAATGACTGTAAATGTTTCATACTTTACAACTTTTATTGAAAACATCTTCAAAATGTAATTTTACATCCATCTTGTTTGATTCCATAACTATGATGATTTCTACAAGTATCTTCACAGTCTTAGTTGTCTTGTACCACAATATGCTCTGTAATGATTTTGCACCCTTTATTTCAGTGACTGATTATTATTATTATTATTATTGTTATTATTATTATTATTATTTCAGTGACATTATTGCAGTATTTGACTTGCCAAGTGTTGCCTTATATCCTGATATCAAATCTGCAGTATACTATCTGTTGATGTCAGGAAGATTCATAGTGTTTATTGCTTAGCAGGTAATCTATCTACACTATGAAGATATTATATCAAACTATATCAGAATATTTTAAGTTATATTTTTGTCTCTAACACTAATTTCTTATTTTTAAGTTAAAAAAACCCAAGTATATTTCAGTCTGTATTCAGAGTTTATCAGTTCTCTCTCTAGAGGTGGATAACATTTTTCATCATTGGTCCTTTGGAATTGTCTTGGATCATTGTTTTGGCCAAAGTAGCTAAATCTTTTGTGAATAGTTTTAAATGCCAAACAGAAAAGTTTAGATTATTCTAAAGAGAATAGAGGAGCCGTGGAAGTTTCTTTAACAGGAGAGTGCTCCTTGATATGTGCTTTAGGAAAAGCAGTTTGGCAGCACTGTGGGGAAAGTAGTTTGGACAAGGAAAATAGTGAAGGAAAAACTAAAACAAAACAAAACCAAAAAATTAGTAGGTAATTTTTGACTAAGTCCAAGAAGGAAAAGACTAAGTCCAAGGACAGCATAGGTACTGAAAATAAAGGGAATAGAAGAGAGAAGGCTAGATGGATAGCAAAAGGTAGAAGAGAAAGTGCTGTTACATTCCTTTTTTTAAAATTAAATTTCAGTTGTTTTAGATTGTTATCTAACATTCACTTCCAAATATATCCCTCCCTCACTTATTGAGTAATTTCTTGTAACAAAGATTTTAAAAGGAAATCAATCAACAAGCATTTATTAAGTTCTTACTGTATGCCATTTACTGTGCTGTGTGCTAGAGATACTAAGAATGATGAAAATTTCTTCTCTTAAGGAGCGTAGATGCAGGAAACCACATGAAACCACCTATGTACAAACAAGATGTATAGAATGATAAATTGGAGATAATCAACAAAGAGAAGGCACTAGCATTAAAAGGGATTGGGAAAGGTTTCTCATGGAAGGATGGCTCACTGACAACAAATTAATCAACATGTTGACCATGACAGTATTTGCAACATTCTATATCCATATTCCTCCATCCACAGAAAGGGAGAGAGGCAAATTTTCTCAATTCTCTTCTGACTTGGTTATCATAATTGCATAATTTGTTTTTGTGTTTCTCTGATTTGAACTCAGGTCCTCCTGACTTCAGGGTTGGTGCTCTATCCACTGTGCCCCCTAGCTGCCCCCTAGCTGTTTCTTTTTTTGTTTCTGTTGTTTCAGTCATTGTGTATTTTGCTTTCCTGATCCAACTTACTTCATTTTGCATCAATGAACATTTCTTTACAAGCTTTTCTGAATTCATCACATTTGTCATTTCCTGTGGGATAGTAATATTTACAATGTTTATATACTACAGTATATTTAGCCCTTCCCCACTTGAAGAAGATCTATGGGTTTTTTTTAACTACAAAAAGTGCTTATTTAAATATTTTGTTTTATAAGAGACACTTCTTTCTATCTTTGGCATACATATGCCCAACAGTGTGTTTTCTAGTCTGACTTGTGTAGACACTTCTTGAAGTTATGAACTCAAGGTCCATAAACACCCCTTTCAGGCTACCAAGGGTAAGTGTAGACTACTTGCCATGTTCTTCTCCTGACATTTGTTATTTTCTGTTCCTGATGGAAGGGAGTAAGAAAGAACTTCTCTCTCCCTTTCCTTAGTGACTTCAGTCTGGAAGCCCAAGAGACAGAGAGAACACAAAATTGCTGAATTCTTAGCTTGCCATTATTCATAAAAACACCCACACCATAGAAAACACAGCTCTTCTGTCAAGAGTCCATCACCTCTTAGTCTCAGGCACCCATCAGTTTTTAAAAATCACTGTTCCTGCAAAAGTTTATTGGGAATATATAGTAATTGACATAATGAGGAGGTCAGAAGAACTTAGAAAGGACCTCATCCAACAAATACTTGCCAGACAGAGAGGTAGCAGCCAAGAATAACACTGGTTTAAAGTACAACCTTATTTTCAAATTAATATAACTGGAAAATGTAATTGTACGTTGCCATAATTTCTTAAGTAACCACGAAAATCACAACTGCTTAACATAATGCTTAGCATCGTGTAATAATTGCTATAATTGGGGAATTCTTAATGGTGTGTATGTGTTGACATAAAGCAAAATAAAGGACTAACCCTATCAAATGAAAAACACAAATCAAAAGTTGACGGATTTAGTGTTTTAGTGGTCTTAACAATCACTTTCGGTCATGATGTGGTTGACCTAATTTATTGCATCATTCAAGGCTAACATATGGAATTGTTTCAAATTGTGTGGATGGACTTCTTTCCAGTTCCGAAAAGCTGGAAAGTGATTAAAGATTGAAGTTCAGCTCCCGCAAGTTCTCCATATAGTTTAGGCTAATGTGAACAATATTACCTAAGAATATTGAAAGCAATGTCTGGAATCTCAATGTCATCAAGTTAGTTGATAAACATTTATTAAGTGCCTACTATGTGATAGGTACTATACTAAATGCTGGGGATACAAAAGGCAAAATACTGTCTCTGCTCTCAGTCTAATGGATATATTGACTTTTTTTTTCGTTACTATCATACAGTGTCCCAAAGGTCTTAATGCATTTTTAAGCTTTGATAAGCTTTTAGAATTGCACTAACCTGTGGGATACTTGTGTATTATGGCTTTGTATTGAGCTTGTCATCCACTAAAACCCATAGTTTAGAACATTTATGTCTATTCCTATTTAATATTATCTTATTTATTTTCGCAAATTATTCTAGCCCATAGAGATAACTTTGTATCTTTATACCTATACACCATATTAAGCTATAGCTTTTATCTTTCTGCCATTTGCTTATTTGATAAGCATGTCAATTATACCTTCATCCATGTCATTGATAAAAATATTGACAACTGGAAAAACTCTGGAAGCTAAGGGGATCCATATTAGTTGTGGTATGATGGAACACATTGTGGTATATGAATGCAATGGAACACTACTGTATTATGAGAAATTGGGTAAAAGTTTTAAAGACACATGGAGAGATTTTCATGAAATGGTGAAGAATGAAATGAACAGAACCAGAAGAACAATTGATAATTTAACGTCAATATTGCAAAAATAAGTAATTCTGAAGGACTTAAGAACTCTGATCAACTAAATGATCAACCATGATTCCAGAGGACTGATCCAGAGAGATAATGGACTAAAATGTGAAATAAAAAACACATTTTCAGATATGAAAATGTGAGAAATCATTTTCTTGACTGTTCTTATTGGTACAGTGGTTCTGTATTTCTTTTTTTTTTAAAATGTCTCTTTTTTTCTTACAGTGGACAGAGAGAGATGAGATGGAGGAAAAATGAACATGATATTTTAAAAAAATTAAATAAAAAAGGAAAAGTTGGCTATTATAAGGTCAAGTATGCTGGACAAGTCACTTTTTTACAGACCTTCCTCCAACTTGACATTGACCCATTAATGACTAGTTTTGGAGTGTAGTAGTTCAATTAATTCTCAGTCAATATAACAATGCAATCATCTAACCTCAAATTCTTTATTTACCTTACCTGTCCAAGTTTATCTCATATAATTTCCACCAATGCACCACGGATTACAAACCAGACTACTTGCTCTTCCTTATATGTTCCTTATATATAGTTGTTTCAGTAGTGTCTGACTTTTCTTGACCCCATATGGGTTTGTCTTGGCAAAGATACTGGAGTGGTTTGCCCTCTCCTTCTGCAGCTCATTTTACGGATGAGGAAACTGAGGCAAACAGGGTTAAGTGACTTGCCCAAGGTCACACAGTAGTAAAATTAGCAGAGTCTAGGTTTGAACCCAGGTCTTTTGACTCCAAATCCAATACTTTTTTTTTTTTTACTGTATCTCATAAGAGAGGAGCCTGAGACTAAATATCCCTTTTGTTAGTTTATGGGGAAAAATATGTATATGGAATGCTAAGTTGAAAAGATGTAGAGAACATATGCAGTAAATCTTTTCTTATGTAAATCAATTTATTATTAGCATACTTAACCCTTAATCCCTTGGATTTCTGGGCTCTCACATCCATGTATCTCTTGAGACAGGAGTTCCATCATCTGTGATGGATGGGTGTCTAGTCCCTGCTTCGAAAGCCTCCAATTAGAGTGATTTCATAGTCACTCTTGGCAGCTGATTCCGTTGCCTAACTGCTCCCTGTGGTCTAACATTTTCCCTAATATTTAACCTCAAGTTTTGCTGCTACAGCTGAAGTCTTGTTAACTTTCATTCTGTACTTGTTGACTAATATGAGAAATGGATCTCTGCCCTGTCTATAATATCCTCTTATGTTCAGGCAGGCATAATGATGACTCAACTCAGTAGTCCGTTCTCTGGAAGGAGTATTCCCAGTTCTATTAACCTTTCCTCTGAGCTCTTGCTTTCCAAACTGAGGTCTGTTTGGGTTGCTCTCCTCTGAACTCTTGTCAATTAGCCTATGTCTTCTTAAAAGACATGCTGCTCAAAACAGAGTCCAGGGTTGTAATGGCAGGCAAATCGCCACCAGCTCAGACAAGATGCTATTAAGACTCACTTAAGTTTGTGAAAGTGATAGCAATGTTGTTGTTGTTTTTCACTTGAGATTGTAAGCTGAGCTATCTCCCTCTTTTCTTGCACTCCTTGTTATGAGCTAAACCTTTCTAGGCTTATTGCACATTACTGTCCTCTTAGACACTGTACATCATAGACAAACTAGTCTATGTCCTGTTCCTGAAACATGGCACCCCATCTCTGGCCCCTGTGACTTTGGTTGGGCTCTCCTCCATGTTCCCTTTTCCCCTCATTCTCCTGGAATATGCATAGCTTACTTCAAGTATCAGTTCATGAAGCCTTTCCTCCTCTCCTTAGCTATTAGTATTTTTTCCTTTCTTTCTAAATTTTATATATATATATATATATATATATATATATATATATATATACATATATATATATATATATATATATGTATGTATGTCATTTTTTCAGTTGTGGTCCAACTCTTCATGACCCTATTTGAGATTTTTCTTGGCAAAGATACTGGAGTGGTTTGCCATTTCCTTCTCTAGCTCATTTAACAGATGAGGAACTGAGGCAAATAAGGCTAAGTAACTTGCCGTGGATCACAGAACTAGTTAAGTGTCTGAGTCCAGATTTGAACTCAGAAAGAGGATTTTTCCTGACTCCAGGTCCAATGTTCTATCCACTATGCCACCTAACTATGTCTTATAGATAGATACATAGACATATATACAAAGAAACAAAAATGAATATATACATATATACCCATACATATATTTATATATACATATGTATACCTGTATATATCTATGTATATATGTACTGAAAAACTGGACCTATGTCACCTCAACCAGGGTTTTGGGCACTGAGGGCTGATGGAATACTTCAGGCATGTAGTGAGCTTAGGAGAGAAAATCACCACACAGATATATATGTATATGTGTAGGTATATGTATATGTATGTGTATGTGTATATGTATATGTGTGTACCTATCTATCTATCTATCTATCTATCTATCTATCTATCTATCTATGTATATGTATATATGCACACACATATATATATGTGTATGTGTATGTGTATATATATACAGACAAATATATATATATATATATATATATATATATATATAATTTTTTTATTCGTTTCTCTGGCACAATATCTTGCATTTAGTAGGCATTTAATGATTGCTTCTTGAATTAGATCCAATGCAATATTAAAACTAGAAAGGAGATGACAAATCACCCAGTTCAATCTCCTTATTTTCCATATGAGGAAACTTGGATCCAGAGAAATTCAGTAATTACCTTAGGTCACACAGAGCTATTCAGTGATAAAGCTAGGAACAAAATTATTTCTATAGGCAAGTCTTCAAATTCTGTGATTTTATGAATGCATCCTCCATTCTGCTGTCATATTTAGGATAGCTCTGACTACAAATCCCCTTCTGTCAACAACCTTCAGTGACTCCCAATTAACTACTTAGTAAAGTATGAAATGGCTTCCGTTCAAGGTTATCCAGAATCTGGCACCAATGTAACTTTTCATGGGTCTTAGCTCCCACTATCCTTCCATAGTTGTACCACCCAAACTAGAAGATTTGCTTTTTTCAGGATATACTTAATACTTTCCCATTTCTTATTCCCTTTTCCTCCAATTTCACATATTTAATCCTTACCCATCTTCAAAGCCCAGCTCATATACCATTATCATTCATGGAGTAGCCCTTCATCTGTGCCCAACCAGACCCCATAGCTCAAAGACATCTCACCTTCAGAGCATTGATTACATTTGATTACATTTTATCCTGTGTCAACATTCTGTTTCATATTAAAATTACTTGTGTGCATATTTTATTTTGCCAACTAGAGTGAGGTCTCCAAAAAGAATGTACCACGTCTTTTTCATCTTCCTATCTCCCATAGAGCATATTATTGGATTTTGTACATGATCATAAGTATTTGTTGAATGAAAGAATTAAACAAGCATTTAATGAGCACCTACTATGTGTAATACATTAGTCACTGGAGGTATTTTTTAGGTGAGGAGGCTGCATTTACATAAAGAAGTAAATATATATGTATATCATAGAAATATAATGTGTATATGCATATACATATATATATGTACACATGTATGTATGCTCTCTTATTGGCAAGGGGCCTGATGGGAAGTGTTTTTTTCTCTGCTAGAAGGAGAGACTGAAGGACTGTAAGAGACAGAAACTACATAGGACTGAAGAAACCTTCGAAATTTTAAGCCCCACTTAGGTGAGAATCCAAGCCAGCACCGGTGGGCACTTGCTGATTGCAAGTGAAGATCATTGTTTTATCTATTCTGTGTTCAAGTCCAATCGATCGGCTTATCATTCCCCAAACTTGGCCCTGAGCCTTTGCCTGGATAGCTACTCCCTGTGCCTGGAATGGTCTCCTTCCTTTTAGCCTCTGAACATTCCTAGCTTCCTTCAAGGTTCAGCTCATGGACTATATTTTATTTAAAGCCTTTTCCAATACCCTTACAAATCACAGAGTCATAGTGAGTTAGTATAGAAAATTAGGATCTTTCTCACAAACTCCCTCCTCCTTCAGGTTAATGTCTCTGTTAGAACCAAAATCAAGGAGCAAATGGAACTGTGTTTCAATTCTTATGTGAAGTATTTGCCTTTAGTGAAAAACAGCATTGTGTCACTGACAAACTGGACTTATATCACCTCAACCAGAGGTTTTGGGCACTGAGAGCTGATGGGAGACTTCAGGCATGTAGTGCACTTAGGAGAAAAAATCACCACAGAGATCATTCCTTTCATGAATGGCTTTTAAAAATCTCAATTTCTCTTTCTTCACACAGGGATGCTGTTGTCACTCCCCTCTGGGCATGCAGAGATACACATGTATGTGACCACAGGCACATTCTTGGCTGACCACACTAGCCATTGGGGCATGCTTACATATTTCACAGAGAGATGAGCTTTTAGAAGGAATTCCCTTCTATGTAAATATATAGGTCAGAAAGCCCTTCACATAGGAACACTCAGAAATCAGACCTTCTGTGTCCTCCCAAAATTAAGAGGCTTTGCTTTGGGGTTATTCCTGAAATGAGGCAAGGGAAAGAGCACTCTTTTGGGGTGAGGATCCCCAAGTTTGAGTATTATGCTTTAGTACTGACTGCATAACAACTGATCCTCTTGCAAAAATAGGCAGGAATCAGATTAAAATAGACAAAAGCCACTAGTGAGTTTCACATACTGAGACCCTATTATAATGAATAACTAAGAATGGCAATGGCATAGAATGTTCAGGGATTTTATTGGTCTTGAGAAGAGTCATAACTAGCTTTAATGGAGACATCATAGGCAAAATGTATTAAGGTAATGATAACTTAAGTAACCATTTAGGGGCCTTGGGCCAAAATATCTCCTCTACCAACTAATATCTGTTGCCTAAAAATTCTATCATTGAAGATTATTTCGCTATGGTACACAAATAATTTCTTGGTTGAATACAAATAAGAAGGAGTAATAGGTGAAGTCAGTATCAGTCATTTACAACTTTAGTAAAAAGTTGATTTTTTTCCAACTCAACATCTAGTGGAGAATAAATGAGGAGTGGTCTAGTGGCAACAATTATTATATATCCACATGATCTATGATGAACACCATTAGCTTCTCTGAGTATTATTATACTTATCCTACCAACATTATGTTATAAAGAAAGGATTTTTAAAAGTACTATATGATATGAATTTTTACTATTATTACATATTATATATAATTGTAACAATAACCATAATGATAATTTTAAGGTCCCACAAAAGTCTTCTTTATTGTGGAAAGAGGAAACACCCTCAACCAATGAAGATCAGCAACTGCTCTGCCACTTATCATTTTAGAGAATGGTCACTGAAACTGAGAGATTAAATGAATTGACCAGAGTCAAACCAAACAGCCAGTATGTGTCAGAGATTAGGCGTAAACTCAGATCTTCCTGATTGTGAGACCAATTCTTCATCCATTTCACAGCACTTCTTTTTCTCCTTTTTAGTTTGTAGTATATTTTTTGGAGGCAATTGAGGTTAAGTGACTTGCCCAAGGTCACACAGCTAGCAAGTGTCTGAGGTCAGATTCGAATTCAGGTCCTTCTGACTCCCGGGCCAGTGCTCTATTCATGGCATTTCTTTTAGTGTGTACTTGTTTTCCAATGACCAAAGATTTGGCTCACTCCTAGAGAAACTAAACATATTCACTTGGATATTATTGGTATGAGTGAAGCCATGAAAGAAGTTACAGATAAATGGAAGAACCACTTAAAATTATCTTTTGGGGATATGAAAGAGTTAGGTTCATCATGTACCCCAAAGCAATAATAAACATAATTTCATGGAGAATTTGGTCATTTTGTTTTTCATTGCTCGTGATGAGGATAAATGAGGTTGCAAAATCTACCAATACTAATACAGAGAGTGAAAAAAAATAGAGAAATTCTAAGAAAAACTTTCATATAGTTTTTCAAACTAGTTGCATATACACTGTGACTTCTGTGCAAAGGTAGTCATAAGGGAGGATGGTGGAACCTATATTGGACAATGTGGTTTGAGATTTAGAAGGACAGAAATTATAGACTACTTAAGATCTTCATGTCAGTTAATGTTGAATATTTTAAAGGAGGAACATTGACTGCTGAACATCACAGAAAATGAAATTGAATGTAGGACAACTCAATATTACAAAAGAATAAGAAATATCAGGGATAATACTTAAAAAAATAGGAAGATATCTTCGGTAAGTAAACTATAGGTTTGCTTTCTTATCTCTATAAACATTTCATGGGAATGATCTTTGCCTGTAGCAAGCATATTCCTGATGAAAAGTTGAGAAAAGGAAAGGCAGGCTTTCACAGATAATGTTCTCGGACAGACATTTTCATAGTCACAAGACTGATGGAAGATGGAGTGAATAAAAGATCTTTTTGTTTCTATTTGTAATCCAAGTGTCATTTAAAACTCCAGTCCCCAATATCATGAGCACAGGAACAATCTTGGGAGGCTGTTTACAAAATCTCTTTGTTTCATTTTGTACCAAGGCAATCCAGAGAATTTCAGCATCTGGCTTATTTTTCTTCTCCTCAAATGAGCCTTCACGGAGGCACACCATAATACTGCCTAATACGTGAATTCAATTCAAATTAGCAATAGCAGTTGACCTCTGATGGAATTTGTCCATATTATACTTGATCTAGGTCTTTCTTTAGAAATATTGCCTTAGAATATGAAACAGAAAATACCAATATTCCCTTTCTTTTCTTCTTCTATGCATGTGAATATGCCAGGAATAGTATCTCTGAGAGGACTAAAAATATTTTTGGTAGAATCATCTCAGAGAAAGAGATACTTCCAGGTCTGGGATTATGAGTACCCTCTGAATAACTGGGTCCTACAATTTTCAGACAACATTTTAATCTCATTCATGAAGGGTTTTAAATTCTTACTTTCTTACACACCCAGGTGGACTTACATGCCTGTATAAATGGGCATACGTTCACGTTCTCCACAGCAGCTCTTTCCCAAAAGATCTTTATCTTTCCCACCTCCCTGTTTTGTGGAAATGTTATGGAAACATAGAATATCTGGAAGACATTTGGGAGAAGTAAGAGGAACAGGGGCTAGACCCGAATTGAAGGTCCACAAATTGGACAAGGAACTTCTTTAATAACAACCTACATTTCTCTAAGGCTTGACATTTTTCAGAATGCTATTCCTCCTAACAATCCACTGAAGTGATAACTGTAAGAATTACACCTATAGTTCAAAAGACCAGATATTTCATTAGTGTACAAATTACTGTACAAATAGTAGCTTGTTCCTTAATTTAGATATTCTTGAATTACTGTAGGAAAAAAGAAATAACAAATTTTGGTTCTGATGATGAACTTCTCCTAACTTGGGTATTCTGGTCCTCAGATGGCCTTTATCCAAAACTTTTCCAGCTTATAGGGCAAAGGCAGATAGAATTTAGAGCTAGAAACATTAGAGAGAATCTAATCCAATCCCCTCATTTTACAGATGAAGGTTATCAGGTACTTTAAATCATTTGCTCCTAGTCACACTGGTAATAATAGGCTTTGGCCTAGGTCTTTTTACTTCCAAAATTAATGCTTTTTGTATTCCAACATTCTGGCTTCTTGAGAACTATCTCTCTTCTGAGCAAACAGGATATAGTATGTAATATGCTGCTTGTGTGAGTTATGATGCACTAAAGATCATGCTATAACATTTGAGAACCCAGTCTCACTACTATACTAGGTTGAGGCTTTAGATGTTGATGGCAAATATTGTTTTACAAAGACACTAAGAGTCAGAGAGGGTAGATGGTTTGTTTAGCCAGCTGGTAATTCACAAAGCTGAGGCTAAAACTCAGATCTTCTTACTACAAAACCAGTACCATTTCTACTCAGTCCCACTGCCTCATAGTTGATAAGATGTATAGACTTTAGTGATTTTTGTTGTTATTTTCAGTCATGTCTATCTCTTCATGACCCCATTTGGGGTTTTCTTGGTAAAGACACTGGAGTGCTTTGCCATTTCCTTCTCCAACTCATTTTACAGATGAGTAAACTGAGGCAAACAGGGTTAAGTGACTTGCCCAGGGTCACATACCTAGTAAATGTCTGAGACTAGATTTGAACTCAGGACGATGAGTCTTTCTAACGTTAGGCCCGGCGCTCTCTATCCATTGTGCCACTTAGGTGCCCTAGCTGAAGTTAATTATGGAGCTTACTAATTCTTCTACCATGCCAATAAGTGCGCAGGAGCCTATTTCTAACACTGAATATTCTAGGAGACTCTAGTACCAGTGAGACATCATTTAATGGGGTCATTTTTTTTGTGCTTCAGTAACAAAGTTCCCTTGGGTGGTACCCAAGAAGGGCTTACCTCATAGTGAATCCTGTTCTATGGTGAATAATGTTTCAAACAAGTTTTAGTGTAGTTTAATCATACCAGTTAAGCAGCTGTTATTATACTTTAGTGCTAATCCAGGACTTGGACTATATTAATCCGGTCCTTAATCCTAGAAGAGTCTTTAAATATTTTGCATTTCTTTGCAGTGAGAGGGTTTTCATATGAAAGCGATGTAAGATTTTAGGGTTTTAGTTAGGTCAATATGCTGAAAACTCTTTGTTTAACCATTAAACATCCCTTAGCCTGAGATCATCTCCCCATTCTCTGAGCTCTTATCTCACTTTGTCACTGTTATGGCATTGATCACACAATAACTTGCCCTCTGGCCATTTGTGTGTGCATCTAGTCTTCTTTACTATATTTTCACATCCTTGAGGGCAGAGACTGCATCACATACTTCTTTGAGTTTCCAGTACTTGACTCATTTGGTGTTTAATCAAGGCTTGTCAAATGGATAAAGGAGTGAATTAGACCTGCCTGGCATAGTTGTCCAGATCAGACAGGCAAAGGAAGACAGCTTGGTCAGACTCTAAGCTGGGTTAAAGATCAGTGGAAAGAGGTTGTTGGGAAGGTGAGAAAATATGCAATTCAAACTGAAATATTACTTGTAATAATATTTCTTTATTTCCAAACCTCCTACATTTCTTTTTTTTTTTTGCTTATATCTTCTCTTTTTTCTCTTACATCCTACCTCTTTCTTCATTCTGTTTTTTTTTTCTCTACCCCATCTTAAGGAAAATTGTGCTTTAAAATTTCATGAAGCCTCCACTGACATAGTTGTATGATGTAATACTCTAGTGAAATGACTTTCATTTGATTCTCCACTACATTTTTGCAGCTTTTAATTCTTGTTCCTGGTTCTTCGCTTATCTTCTCTGATAGTATTTGCTTCCTTTTTCACTTCTTTGTCTCTCTATAGTCTTCCCCCTCCTTCTCTTTCTCTTTTTTAAAGCATAGAATCATACATATTACAGAATCACACAATTTTTGAGTTAGAAGTGACCCAAGTGACTGTTTAGTCATACCTTTTTAGCTTCATTCCTGGAAAAGAATGCTGAGAAAACTACCACCTGAGGCAGTCTATTTCACTTTCAGATAAGTTTTTTCTTGAATTTAGGCCTGCATTTATCTATTTGTAACTTCTGCCATCACTTCTAGTTCTGCTTCCTGGTGCCAAACAGAATGAGTTTAACCAGTCTTCCATATGGCAATCTTTCAAATGCTTCAAGAGAATGACCATGTTGCCCTGGAGACTTTTCTTCTTTAGGTTAACATCCATCATCCTTTAGCTGATCATCAAATAGCATTGAACTCAATGTCCTTCACCATCCTGGTTGACTTCCTCTAAATGTCTTCTGGTTTTTCATCGCCATCATTCAGTTGTCTTGCCCAAATTGAATACAATATTCCAAATATCTCTAGTTCTGTAGAGCAAAACTATACCCTCCTCATTCCCAGAAGCTATGCCTTCTTAATGTTATCCATGATTGCATTAACTTTTTTGGCTGCCACATCCCACTGCTGACTCATTTTGAGTTGGCAATCCACTACAACCTTCAGATTTTTTTCCATGCACTTAATTAACCATGCCTTCCCCATACTGATTGTCAGAGCCAGAAAGGACTGTAGCACTCTGTTAGTGTATCACCTTAATTTTATAGATTAGAAAATTGAGGCACAGAGATATTATGTGACTTGTCTACACTCAGATGGCTAGTAATTAAAGCCAGATATCCAAACTCTTTGTTCAGGGCTCTTTCTGCTACCTTATGCTGCAAGTAAAGCACAGTTTGGTGTGTGCACATAACGGACACTAGACTGTGAGGCAGGAGATCATAGATCTAATCTCAGTTTTGTCTCTAATTGTGTGACCTGGAGTCAATCACTTCTCTTCTCTTTACTAAGTTCCTTTCCATTTCAAATTTTCTCATACGTAAAATGAAAATGTTGAAAAAGATGATTTATAAGTGTCCTTCTGTCTTTGCTTATCTCACAGTGATTCTGTGAGGCTCAGATGAGACAATTCTTGCTTACCCTCTATTGGGATTATGTCATATGCACATCAGTAATAGCAAGTGATATCTTCCCTAGAAGGTGATGCCAGATCAGAGCCTTGTGAGGAGAGGGAAACTTCTTGAAAACAGGGATTGTATTGTTTTTTGTGTCCCCAGCATCTATAACACTGCCTTGCACATAGTAGATACTTATAAATTCTTGTTGAACTAAATGAATTAAAAGCTAAAATGTGACTGAGAGATGAGGAGGAAGCACATTCCAGACATGGCGTTCTCTCTCTCTGTCTCTTTCATATTTTTGATGATTTAATTAGAGAAGAGAAAGAATCCCTACCAATGAACATACGCAACTCATTTGTAGAATATTATGAATTACCTAGGACACTAAGACTTTAAGTGCCTTCTTTGCCCATAGCTCTATATCCAGTATGTTCAAAGGCAGAACTTAAACCCAGGCCTTCCTCTCTCCAGTGCTGTATTGTCTTTCATTTTACAGAATGAAGAAACTGAGACCCAGAGATGGTAAGTGTCATACCCCAGTTCACAGCAGTAGTAAGTGGGACGGTTGATATCAGAATCTAGGTCCTGTGACTCCAAATCTATTATTTTCCACTGAGGTTAGAGAAGATGATCTATGACATCCTTTACCATTCCAAAGGTTCATGATTCTATAAAGAGATGATCTCTAAGGTACTTTCAGGTCTAACCTTCTATGATTATATGACCATATTCCAAAATGTTCAATGAGAGCATACTCAAGTTAAGTCTAGATTCAGAATGCCAGAGCTGGACCCCAGGATTTTTAAAATTAATTTATTTATTTTTAGTTTTCAACATTCACTTCCACAAGATTTTGAGTTCCAAATTTTCTCCCCATCTCGTCCTCCCCCACCCCAAGATGGTGTGCATTCTCAGGATTTCTTTTTATTATGAATACCTATAGACCCCTCACTTCACAGTGTGATGAATTCAGTTCAGCACATGTTTATGAACTGCTTACTATGTGCAAGGCCCTGGTAACACAACCATAATGTAATAGTTTCTGCCTACAAGGCACTTACATTAAATGTGGGGGATATAATTATGTCTACAAGTAAGAAAATATACCAAGAAGTTCAAGGGAAACAGGTGATAATAACTGGGCCAGGGCTGATCAGGGCAGCCTTCACAAAGGAGGGGGCAATGAGATTCACTTTGAGGGCAGCGATGGACACAGAGATCCTACCAGGCAGAGGTGAGGTTGAAGTCCTGAGTTGTTCATTTTTTCCATCAAGATGGTGTTTCAAGAAATATTAAGTATGAAAAGGTTAAAAACTAAGAAAACAGTAGCAAAAGGGGGGAAAAAGTTCTCCCATCAGGCCAATTGATTCGAGGGGTAGGGTCACTGAATGTAGCATTATTTCTGCTGGTCATGTTTCTTTCCTACCCCAGCTCCAAAGTAAGCTAACTGTGTAGCAGGAATGAAATACACAACCCCTTGTGACTGGAAGCTGCGAAGCGTTCTCCACTTGTGGTTGCCTTCAAATAAGCCTGCACGGAATCTGTGTTTGAAAACAGTGGAAGTCTTTATTAATCAAGTACTTTACTTGCCATTCCAGCATAAAGTTTCATTTATGTAAACACGCCCTTAAAAATGGTTTTGGAGCAATGTCCTTTACCCAGACTTCAACAGAAGAAATATTTTTGGACTTGTAAATAGAATAATTGAAGCAAATATTTGCACATCGGGAAAGCTTCTGTAATATCTTCAATTTAGTCACAAGGAAAGAAAAAAATGTATGGATTTCAGTGTGCATTTTGTTGCTTGTGTTTCCTCCCCTGTCTGTCTAATAATTTGGTCAGGCCTTAAGTGATAGCTGCTTGTCTTTATATGATGCTTTTATAAGATGATAAAATGTATTCATATGGCATCGGTTCTTGTCTTTCCAATTACCCTATAGGGCTCTTAGGGCAGGGGATACTATCCCCATTGCATGGATGAGGGAACTGGGGCAAATAGAGGGGAAAGGGTGTATTTGTCCATGGTCAGACAGATAGTAATTGACAAAGTTGGGAATGGACCCCAGAAGCTTGTGATCTGGTTTGACTGGCTCAGAGAGAATGCCGAAAGGAGCAATATGAGATAAAGCTGGGGATGTAGCATGGTGCCAGACTGCTGAAGGTTATGAGGGCAAAGCACAAGAGTTTCTTTGCAGGAAACAGGGAGCATTTGAAGATTTTGGAAGAGAGGAATGATATGATGAAGCCTTTGGATAATGAAGATTATTCTGTCAGTGATATGGTTTAGAGGAGAGATGGAGTAGAGGTGGGAGGATAGGTAAAGAGGCTATGGCAATAGCCTAGGGATGGCAATGAGAACTTGTAGTAGAACAGTGGCTATGGGAAGCCAGAGGAGGTGACAAGTCAGAGAGAAGCTGTGGAGGTACAGTCAACAGGAACTGGAAATAATTGGGTTCCAGAGGTGAGGGAAAGAGAAGACTCAGAGATAAGCCAATTCAATTCAGTTCAAGAAAGATTTACTAAATGTATTGAAAGGCATCCTACTAGTTACTAAGGATACAAAGATTAAAACCAAGCAGTCCGTACCCTCAAGGAGTTTACATTCTGGAGGATGCTAAGAATTTAAGGGGAAGAGGTAAAGTGGTTAAGAAAATGGGAACTGGGCGAAGGCAGTGATAGAAGTCAGAAACAATGAGCATGAAGGAACAGATTAAGGGGAAATAAAATGAGTTAGGAATTTGTGGAACATCCAGGTTCAGCTCTCCTATAGGCAATTAGAGATGTATTTCTGGAAATTAGAAGAGATATTGGGACTGGAGATGTAGATCTGGGAGTCATCTGAGTAGAGAAGGTAGCTATAGGGTTGAATGAAGTTGCCAAGAAAAAAGCACAGATCTAATCCTTGGGAAAGATACCCACAAAGGGTCAAGAAGAGGAGGAAACAGAAGGAGAAGCTAAGAGCTTAGTGCTAAAACCAGGATAGTATAATGTCTCTGAATCAGAGGGGGCAAGGATGAGCTGTGTACTCTAGTCAGCTACATAGTTTGGAGAATGACCTGGAAGTATGGAAATGATAGCAGTGCGAGTGGCAAAGTGAAGTACCTGTAGACTGCATAGAGCTCAGTGGAGAAAAAGTCCTTCAGAGATAGTGGTAGAGCAAGAGTCGAAGCAAATGTTTGAGGAAATAAGATATTTTTTTCACCCTTGAGTCATAGCAGTGAGGATAAAAGTGGGAAAGTTTGCAGTGGATTTGGTAACCTTAGAGAAGAATGAGATTTTTGTTGGAGCAAGGATGCAAAAGGAATATTGGTTGAGAAGTTTGAGACTGTAGGAGATGTTGTGGATGATAGAGGAGGGGCTCTGTGGAATGGGTTTGGCAATGGATGAACTGGTTTGGAATGAAACTGGGGAAACGTCAGCTAGTCAACCAGTATTAAGCATTTTGTTTATGCCAGACATTATACTAGATACTATGGATACAAAGATAAGCAAAAACAACAATAGCTCTTGTTTTCAAGGAGATAATATTCTAAGGAGAGAAGACAACATATAAAGGGGTACTGAAAATGGTGGAGAGAAAGTTACCTTGTGGTGGGTGGGGAGGATATCATTGGGAGAAGAATGAAAGAGGACTGGCCTGTGGTCTTTCCTCAAAATGGAAGTTCCAGTAGAACTTCACCAGTGGAAGAAGGGGCTGCACAGTGGAGAGAAATTTCAGGACGAAAATGCGGTTGAGGCACAGTGGTGAAGAGCTTACAGATGCACATCCTGGAAAGGAATGTAAGATGGCTGGTCTAAAAATGGAGATTTTTGGAGGGACTCATCAATGGGTAAAGGGGGTAATTAAGAGGGGTGAGGGGGCAGCTAAGTGGTGCTGGAGTCAGGAGGACTTGAGTTCAAATCTGGCCTCAGACACATAACGCTAACTAGCTATGTGACTCTTGGCAAGTCACTTAACCCCAAATGCCTCACAAAAAAAAAAATTAAAAGAGGTGAGATGATGTAGAGTCTGCAGACTTGCTGTTTCTACTTATGGCATAGAAAAAAGATGACATATATTGGGGAAGCCAGTCCAACCAGAAGCAGATTGTTGCTTTATGCCTTTCTAGCAAAACTTAACTGATAGGGGCATTGTAGACCCAATCCACTTCAAACTAGGTTACTGGTATTTGGTTTGTGCCTCCAAGGAGTTTCTATTCCAGGTGAGCTTTAGCTCTTGATTGAAAGAGCTGATTTTTTGGGATCTTAGGGTTAAGTTTTCTGGGCTATAACCTAGGGAGAAGCCAAAAAATGGCCCACAGGATGTTGGTCCTCTGCAAACTTCAAAATGTCTTAGAAAAAGACACTTCTCTCTACAGTAACAAATACTTCAAGAGGATATTAATTGGTATATGTTGGTAGTTGCTTTGTTCCTAATTTATAAGCTGGAATAAAATGATGCGTTAATGTACAATGACAAAAATTATTTCATGTTTTATAGTACTTTAACTAACACCACCACCTAGCAAATAGTGGTTTAACATTTGCTAATTATTTTCATGAATTATCTCACTTAAGCCTCATACCACCCTTCTAAATGACCCTTTAAGTCAACATTGTAAATACTATTATCCTCTTTTTACAGATAGCAAAACTGAGGCTTAGGCAGGTGAACTGGCCTTGTTCGAGGTTTCAGTCATTAAGTGGAGGAATTGAATTCCCAAACTAGTCTTGGTATTCTTTCCACACCAATGTAGCAGTATAGAGACAGAGGATCTGGATTTGAATCTCGATCTTTCTACTTACTTCCTAGGTGACTTTGGTCACCTAGGAAGCATTCTATGGGCCAGTCATTTAATCTCTCTAGGCCTCAGTATCCTCATTTAGAAAATGTGGAAGTTGCACTAAGTTCCTTCTACGGTTTCTTTTAGCTCCAAATCTATAATTATTTTTAATCTTTTGTTTCCCCAGCTAATACCTAGCATAGTGCCTGGAACATTGGAAGAAGGTAAGTTATTAACCAGAAATTATTAATGAGCAATGACACCATCAAAAAGAATTGGATGGTATAAAAAAGTTAACAAAACAGGCTTCAGGCTTACTAAACAATTCAATGAATTAGCCAAATAGCTGACTTAACATTTCTTTCATGTGGGCGCTCCTCTAATACCTCTCTCCTCCATGCAGATCGTAATATCTTCTATATCTCATTAGATGGTCTACATCGGTTGTTGTGGCTGAAAATAACTATTGTGTGGTGGTCTAGCTCTGGTGATAAGCATCTCTGAATGGACCAAGGCTGGTCCTCAGCAGGCACAGTCATTCAGCCCCTGAAACTTCAATCCCCTTTAGATTGTACTTCATTGGCTTAGGCTGAAATTCCAGCTAAAACCCCACTTTCTAAAAGCCTTTCCTGATTCTCTTTAATGCTAGTGTCTTTCCTCTGCTGATTACCTTGAATTTATGTCCATCTACATCTTGTTTTCACATAACTATTTGCCTGTTATCTCTCCATTAGACTGTGAGCTCCTTGTGAGCAGGGACTGTTTTTTTTTTTTGCCATTCTTTGAGTCCCTAGCACAATGTCTGGCACACAGTAGGTGCTTAATAAATGCTTCTCAACTAACTCACTGATTCAAGGATTCAGGCTCATCTCTGTGTCATGGTGAAAGGCATTAGAGTCAGATTTTAGTGGAGACCAAGACTAGAGAGAAAATTGGCTTCTCTACTGAATGAAAATCCCAGTTTGGTGAGGGTTAAACAAGATAGTCCTCTTCCCTCCTCCCTGCCAGGCCCCCAAATCTGGGACTAGAAAAAGAAGCAATGGAAATTGTCCTGTCAAGGCCATCACCGTCACTATGTTGCAGAAAGGTACTCTCCCTTCCCCTACTTTTACCACCCTCCCCTTTTACATCATCTCCAGCCTAAATAGGTTTCTGGAAGGTTGTTGAAAACAACGAGGAATGTGGTGCTGTTGATTCACGAGGAGTATCCTGCTGTTTCTTGAGCAGGTACAGTGGTAGTGGTGCGATGAGTTTGTTATTTTTCCCCCACAAAACACTTCACACTAGGTTCACTGAGAAATTATTTTCTTGAGGTGCTTGTTCAGGTGCAGACTTTGACTTAGGAACTTAGGGCTGGCCCCAGGACTAATAAAAGGATGACAGTAAGGGATGCAATGGAAAGGGCATCCTAGGAGTGACTCCAATAACCAGGGAGGAAAGATAGTCTTGGCAGGGACCCTGCTTGCGAAGTGATCTAAGAACTTTACCCGACTCATGCCATCTGCAGTGCTGTTGGAGCCATTGTGATATATTGAAAAGAACATAGGACCTGGGTTCAAATCCCACCTCCAATGCTTACTACCTGTGTGAACTTGTGGAAGTCACTTAATTAACCTGGGGTAGACATTCCTCATCTGTCAAATGAGAGAGTTGGTCTAGATAGCATCTCAGGCCCCCTTTGGCTCTAGATTTATGATTATGTGGTAGATTCCTTGAGAAGCAATATGGTAGAGTTGATAGAAGCTAAGATTTGGAGTCAGAGGAGCTGGATTCAAATTAGATTCATAACTAGGTTGGCATAATAACAGAGTTGGGAGAGAGCTAACCCAGAGTCAGGAGATGCTGGATTTGAGTCTCACCACTTCCACGTATTGGCTGGGTCAGTTAACTTCTCAACACTTTAGGAAAATCTTTAAGACTCTAAGTCCTTGAGAAGGTGCATTAGGGAAGGAAGTTCCTAACAAAAAGCTCACACACATTGGAGTTTGATGTGAGGCAAAATGCCATAAAAATTTAAATTGTCCCCAAATGTCCCGAATGACTTTGGGTTTAGTGAATCCTCTATCAATGGAAACATTCAAACTGATGCTAAATCAAGAAATTGTCAGGAAATTCACATTTTGGTAAGTGTTGGACTACATGAATTTTGAGATCCCTTTGGAATAGGGACAGAATTTTCTAGGTCCTGCCATGTAGGCTGGGTCTAACTTTTGCTAAAGTTATATAGGTTAGGCTAGATATTTTTTAAAGAGGTTTCAAAACGTTCTTTGAGACCTGATTTTTTCAGGGGACTGACTCAGGTTGTTGACCTAGCTTCATCATTGTTCTGAAGGAGATCTTGGAACAATAACATGACCAACACTGGGAAGCTAAGCATAGCTGAATCAACAGGGTGTCTTCACTGAGTATCCTCATTGAATATCTTTCCTCTGCTGTGGCTAAGTAGACTTCCTTTTGTTAACTATCTAATGTGCCTTATTCATTTTATTCCAATTTCAGGCTTAAGCTACTGGAGGCAATGGACTGAATCATGACTAGCCCACAATACTCTCTCCAATTCTCATATTTTATGATTCTGTGTATGGTCAGTTAGGTGGTGCAGTGGATGGAGTATAGGACTTGCAGTTATGAAGACCTAAATTAGAATCCTGCCTTAGATACTGACTAGCTGTGGGATCCTGGGCAAATCATTTAATGTCTCTGTGCTTTTATTTCTTCATCTGTAAAATTCAAATAACAATTAGGACCTGCTTCACAGGGTTGTTTGCAAATCTTAAACACTATATAAATGCCAGCTATTATTATTATTGTTGTTGCCATTTTTATCATCATCATTATGTAATTCTCCACTAAACAGCTTGCTTACAGTCAGTCATATACTTAGTGACAGGGCTAAGAAGGACTGACCGGGTCCACTAAGTATCCTGAATCCTAGGTCACTGAATTTTTCACCACATTCTTTCTACTTTAGTGGAAACCATTTTAAAATTAGTCTAGAAGGAGGAGGGCAAACTATGTCAGGTGACAGTTGACATTTTTTCAGTTAGAAATTTTAGAGTTTAGATTCAAGATTTGGCTGGATATGGAGGTCTCAGGTGTGGACAGTTTAACCCACTGGCAAATGGGTGGCATTTCTGCTCCATTTATTTGGAGGCCAGACTTTTGTGAATGAAAAGGAGCTATCATTGGGGGAGACTTTCCTTGGAAGTACAGAGTTGGTTTCTTCAAGAACTCCCTTTAGCATTCAGCCCTGGGGAAAGGTTGAAATTCAGAAAATTAAGTATAGGAGTTAAAGAATGTAAGAATCTTTAGCAGTCTCACAAAACAACCTGGGGTCATAGGAATGTGCTAACCCCTGTCTGCCAGTCCCTCAGCAGCCAAAGAAATCTAACAGCTAAGAACTCCTCAGGGGAGGTGTGAAGGTGAATAGGGACCCATTATAAACTACCCACCTTCAAGAGAACAAGAATTACAGGTAATTCCCTCTTCTCCAAAGGTACTAGCTGTAATAGCAGCCTACTCTGTGGAGGCTAAAAGACCTCCGTTGTTCTGTGGCCTTGGCCATTTCTACTTAATTTATGTTTTTAATTTTCTGGAAAGTGCCCAGAACGGCATATTGCCCAGTGGAGCATATGATACACTTTTGTAAATAAATAAACGAGTAATATAATACAAAATAAAAATGTACAAGGGATGCCTCTGGAAATGAACAGGGACAGAACTGAAAGGTCTTGGGTTGGGAATGTCCAGAGAGAACCTTCTAATCTATTTTAAATGACCAGGGACAGGGCAAGATGGGTTGTGGAGAGGAAGAAATGGTGACTTGAATATTTAAAATGACAGGATATAGCATTAGGTATGGTTGAACCAGACCTAAATGCTGGAACCTTCAGCCCTCCTTAAAAGGCAATGTTATAAATGCGTGAAATTCAGATTTCATGGTGAGAAAGTGAGCAAAAGAAAGTCTCCTTCCAAAGTACTTTACCTGAATTTGAAGTGATAGCTGCTGTTGCCTGGCAGAGAGGAGATGATGAAATGATGTCAAAGAAGGGCTTTGACTCTAAAATCTCCCACAAGGACCCATTTACTTCTGATGTGGCATCCACTCTGCAAATGGAAGCATGAGTGTGGAACCATTGATCAAGAGGGGTCCAGAAGGCGAAATGCTCAGGTATTAAGTGGAAATCCTAATTCTTGGAATGGAAAAGGCAAGACACTTAAATTTGCCTTATTGCAATAAATTGAATTATGCCCATAAAAACACACACTGTAGCCCTTGAAGACTTTCATATGATGAATCCACAATGCCTAATCCAGTTGATAGTGACTCATTTCAGAGACAAAAGAAGCACATTAATCATTTTATTCCTGCCCACAATAATGTGCTATCTTCTAAAAAGATACTTTCAAACTTAGCCTAATATTCATTCATTCCAATCCAGTTAAGCAAGAATTTGTGCAGTGACTACTCTGTATTCTGTACCGTGCTAGGTGTTAAAGAAGCTTGCCTCTTGGAGCTTCCAATCTACTAGCAAAGTATTAAATACAACCTGTAAGCAGAGAACCCTATACATGATAATTTGAGGAGGAAAGAAAGAACCCTAACAAGTAAGGAGTGCAGAAAATATTTCCCATGGGATGTGGGACATCAGCCATTATTTGAAGGAAGCTAAGAATGCTAAGAGGTGGTGTTCAGGAAGAGGTACATCCCAGGCATGAAGGATGTCTTATGAAAACATATACAGGAAGGAGATTGAGTACCAAATGCAGGGGGAATGAGTACATTTGTTTCACTGGAACACAGAGTGAATAAGTCTGAGAAGGGTGGCTGGAGTCAGGTGGCAAAGTCCCATTAAGGCAATTTCCTCTGTATGCCTGTGACTAAGAAGAGAGACCACAACACCAGGAACTGAATGAGATATCAACCTAAGCTTGAAAAGGATTGTAAAAAAGAGAGCTTTTAGATATGTGAGTGATTTGTGGGCTTCTATAAAGAGGAGAAACCTCAAAGGTAAAAAGAAAAATGAATTCTGCATAGTACAACACCTTAATGTGAAAGTTTTTATATACTAAATAGAGGAGTTTATAGTTTATCCTAGATCAGAGCCACTGAAGTTTCTTTAGCATGGGGTGAATAGTAAAACTGGTGCTTAAGTGCAAAATGGGGATAATATTAATACCCCCTCTCTGGTGTTGTGAGGATCAAATAAGATAATATTTGTAAAGTGCTTAGCACGGTACCTGGCACACAGCAGGCACTTAATAAATGCTCATTCCCTTCCCTCTCCTTCCTTTTGTGCTTTAGAAAGATGATTTTAGCAGTTGTATGCAGGACAGGTTAGAGAGAGAAAGGGACTGGAAATCAGGATTAGAATCAGGAAGTCACTATAATAGTCCAGAAAAAAAAAAGATTAGGCCCCAAATAAATTTAATGACTATATTAGTGGAATGAAGGATTAAGATATTGTAGAAATGGAACTGATGAGACTTGGCAACTAATTGGAGGGGAGGGTGGTGATGAATTACTTCTAAGTGGGGTAGGTGAGGAAATATAATGATAAATAAAATACAGTCCCTTGGACTTAAGAGGCTACAATTTAATTGGTGATAAAATGAATACAGGTGAATATAATTCAAAGTAGCTTATGATTCATTCATTCATTCCATTTAATTGGTGATAAAATGAATACAGGTGAATATAATTCAAAGTAGCGTATGATTCATTCATAGCAAAGTGCTGTGAGATCAATGAACAAAGAGATTATTTCTAGGTAAAGAATCAGTAGACTCCATGGATAAGATGGCACGGGAACAACCAATGAAGGATGGGGTAAGAGCAGCAGATGTAGACAATACAGTGATATATTAATACAACCATTTTAAAAGTGTGTGTGTGTGTGTGTGTGTGTGTGAAATCCAATCACATTTTTTGTGTCAACATTCCTGCCAACAACCAGTTTGATAAATTTCTCCCTCCTACCCCCCAAATAAATTAGTCTATATTAACTCCTTGTTTTAGTGGCCTGCTGACACAACCCTGTCCAATGTAATATCTAGATCTGAGGTCTGTCACACCCCATGGATACTAAGCCCCTGCAGAATGCCAAGATACATTAAGGGAATTGCCTGCTGAACTCCTTTGACTTATAGAGAGCACAGAGACCACAACACCAGGACCTGAATGAGGTGTCAGTAAAGCATCTTTAGATATATGAGTGAAATGGTGGGCCTCTTTTATAGAGCAGAAACCCAGAGGTCAAAAAATGAATTCTACTTAGTATGACACCTCACAGTGAAATTCTATCCAACTGGACATCAGGTGAACAATTAGAGAAAGTGGCCAAAATTGTTTCCATATTTAATTTTTTCTTCTAAAATGCCTCAGGAGGAATGGAAAACTGAAAGCAAGTGAAAAAAGGACTATGCCATGGAAATATTATTTTCCCTGGTAGTTTCAGAAAGCAAGGTAGAAGGGATGCAGTGACTGACTTTAGAGTTAGGAAGACTCTGGTTCAAGTGCTGTCCCTGATCCATACTGGTTATGGGATTGGGCTCTCAATTCCATCAAACAATTGGGATTGAAAAGAATAGATCTATTCTTAGCCTGGAGTCTCTCTGCCTAGATGTTGTTGTCTGAGAGTATGGTGGCTATAACTTAGGGAGCTGTCGCTCTATCTTGTCAAGAGGAGATCCTAACCTCTATAACCAAGTACAGAAAAACTGAGATGGCAGGTGAGTAAACCTAAAGAGACAAGCCTAGAAGCTAGTAGCAGGAAACAATGTTTGGAAGAGACTATCTACTCTCCAGCTACTATGAGAACAGCAAAATATTTACCACCATAGCAATATTAAGTAGATAGAGGGCTGGATCTGGAGTCAGGGGATCCTGAGTTCAAATCTGCCATGGGGTGCTTGTTGACTGTGTGAGCCTGGGCAAGACACTTAATCGCTGTCAGGCCCAGTTTCCTCATGACAAAATGGGGACAATAATAGCACTTACCTCTTAGGATTGTTGTGAGAATTAGATGGAATAATATTTGTAAGGCACTTTGCGAACCATGAAGCACTATATAAATACTAGCTAGTATGATGATGATGATGATGATGATGATAATGATGATGATGATGACAATGATGATGATTCATTGAGATTACATACTACCAAGAAACTAATGGAGCCACCAAACTCAGGGGAAAACAGGCCCCAAAGAGGCCAAAAATCACCAAAAAATACTGACAGTCCTATAGCATTGAAGATGTGAATAGCCACTCCTTGTGCATAGACTGCCTACACATGCCCTAGGTGGTCGGACGTTGGGATGTTTTAGAGTAACATTTCTTACTGTGGCATTTCATTAACTTACTTTGTTTTCAGCTATGTCCTTTGGCTAACTAGAGAAAAGACGTGGACTCACAGAGTAATTTGAACTTAAGGTGAATATTCAGAAAGCCCCTCACATAAGTGGTTGTGCTTCAAGTGTTCTACCAATAATATGCTTTGGGTAGGTTAATATGCTTTTTATATCTGACATGGTGGTCATACTTAGGTTACTATTGGGTAGTAATGAAAAATGAAATTCAGGGTTTTAGTATGCATTCAAACGTGGCATAAAATATTTGAAAGAAACCCTGAGTTTTCATTTTTATTCTGCCATTAACTCATTGTATGATCCTGGGTAACTACAAATGAGCCTTTTCTTGTGTCTCGGCTGAGTCATCTGTGAAATGATGGGGTTGGACTAGATGTGCTTATTCTGTCTTTATGGTGTAGAGAAGCAATGAGATATGGTAGAAAGAGCACTGGATCAGATAACCTGGCCTTAAATCCCAACCCCACTATTCCCTTTCCTTTTCTCGGCTTTCCATTTTTCCATCTGTAAAATGAGAAGATTGGACTACATGTACTCTGAAGTCCCTTCCAGATGTAAATTCTATAAATCTATCATTTTATGACTTAATGATCTCGAATAAGGTCATTTCATTTCCTGGGATCCTGGGATTCTGTAACTCTCCTTCTCTGATTAATGTAAGAGATGAATAAAACAAATAATATAATATGAGAAATGTTTATTAAGTGCTAAGGGCTGAGGGAGATACCAATTTTAGATAAGTTATGACCTGTGCTCTCAAACAATATACAGATGTTAATTCTCCCTCCTTCAACTGTATCTTTATTATATATCCTGTATTTACTTATTTGTGAGCATGTTGTATGCCCCTAGAACGAAAGTTACTTGAGGGGAAAGACAATCTCACTTTCATCTTTGTATATCTATCAACTAGTATAGCACCTGGCACAGAGACTTAATAAATGCTTGTGATTGATTTATAGGACAAAACTCCCCAGCAATATGGAGTAGAGTAATGCATTCTATTAGATGTCAGATTTTTTAGAGAGGTGCACAAAATGTGTTATCTGAAGTGGTGTGGGGTAGTGATGAAAATTATCAGTATGGGGTGGCGACAGATCAGAGGAATCTTCTTGGAGGAGATAACATTTCTTTGGGATTTAATGCATAGATAGGAATTCAACTGGCAAAGAAGGTAAAGAGGGGCATTCCATCCATCAGGATCCCTCTGAGCCAGTGTAAGAGAGGGTGGTGTGTTTTGACAGCAGGCAGAGATGGCTCTAATTTGGTTAGAGAACAGTGAGGGGAGCTAAAGATACGATGGATTTATACTCCAGGTCTTGGAACAGAAACCTGTGATGTGCTTGTTCTCTGTCTTGGAAGGATAACATGCCTCAGGAAAAAGATGATGAAAGAAAAGGAAAACAATAATCCACTTAATGGATAACAGCACCTGACAAGAAGGCAGTTTGTGGTAGTTGAGATGGGCTTTTGCTACATGGTTGGAGAGCATTTTTTTTTTTGAAAAAAGAAATAGAGATTGCCACTTCTAACAGAACTTTATCTGGTAAGCGCTTGGAGGATTGGAAATAAGCAGAGGGAAAGCAGTTTGCTTTTATGACTTCTGCATGGGGTGGATTAATATGCACTTATTACCATCAATGAGAAAATTCTTTGGCTTTCTTATAGAATTTTCTATATGCCAAGCACTTTGCTTTACAATCCCTTAAACCTGTTTTAGATATAAAGGCAAAAAATAAAAAGCCAAACAGCTAAGAAAAATACAGCAGCAACAATCAGAATCTCTTCTGTTTCCCATTATTGCCCCAAACACATCCTTCTTCTGCCTACCCACCTCCCCCAAGGTGGATTTGAGAACAATAGGTAGGTGGATGCTTAGAGAGTCAGGTTTCAGCTTAATCTAGGGGAGAATTATTTAATAATGGCAGTTGACCACAAATGGAATGGGGTGCATTTGAAAGTCATTGTATTGGAGTACCTGAATATCTGAGTACTTGTTGGGGATGTTATAGTGGAATATTTTGTTCAGGGATGGGCTGTATTAGTTGACTTACGCAATCTCTTCCAACTCCGAGGTCTATAATTCTATAATCCTTGTTCTCATTGTCCCACGCTTCTTCCCACCTTGGGAACTCTGGCCTTTCATTCTAAGATGATAAAGCTATAATCCTTTGTTTATTTTAAATGCTGTGAGAGTCCAAGTTGTTTGGGCATGGAGAATAATGGCATGGATTTGTGACACAAGCAGCCATCTGCCAATGTCATTTTTTCCTTGTTCAGTTTCCTGAGACATAAAGGAAACTTGGGGAAAAAAGGTTAATCTTCTCCAAAGCTAAACTATGGAAGAAATAAATCATCTGCATCCATTTCATTTTAAATGGAGATAAAGTTTTTATGTTGCACCTGGAGAAAGGAAAGACTGGAGAGGAAGGACTCGATATGGTACTAATTGTGTGACCATAGACAAGTCATTTAACCTTTTTGAGCCTTACACATTTTACTAAGGCTAGTAAGGTGCATTAGTTGAAAGAATTCTCATGCTGGATTCGAAAATGATAATAGTAGTAATGCTAAATAAAAATGATAGCTTATATTTGTATAATACTTTAAGGTTTGTGGGACACTTTAGAAATGTTATCTCATTTGACCTGTGAGGAAGATGTTATTATTATCCCCATTTTCTAGATGAGCAATCTGAGGCTGAGTGATTTCCCCAACATCACACAGGATTTGAACTCCTATCTTTTTGTGTCTAAATTCAGCCTTCTATCCACTGTTCCATTTAGGTGCCTCACAAAGGCTATGGTAGTGGAGAACAAACTCTGTTGTGACCTACTAAGCTGGGAAAGCTTTGAGTAGGGTCCTATGATGGATTCTATATTTGTTATCCAAGGATTATTCTAGAAAAAGGCAGAGGTCCATTATCAGGTTAATTATGAGGGATAAATATACTAGTAGTAGAAACTCCTTAAGGCCATCTACTAAGGAAGAAGTTCTGAACTTGGGTTTCATAAAACCATTTAAAAAGACTTTGATAATGGTATTAGAACAGTTGCCTTTGTAGTCCTATAAATTTTATTTTGTATGCTTAAATACATTATTATTACAAGAGATCTATAGCCTTAATTAGCCTGCCAAATGTGTCTGTGACACAAATAAGATTAAGAACCTTTGCACTATACCCTCTTACCCAGCTATACCATTATTGTGTCTGTATTGAAAAAGGAAAAAGAGAAAGAACTTATACATTAAAAAATATTTACATAAGTTCTTTTTATGGTGGCAAAGAACTGGAAATTGAGATTATGTCCATCAATCAGGGGATGGCTGAACAAGATATGATACATAATTGTGGTGGAATACTAGTATACTACAAGAAATGATGTGATGGGGATGGCTTTAGAAAAACTTGGGAAGATGTATATGAACTGAGGTGAAGGGAAGTGAACAGAACCAGGAGATCGTTGTATACAGTGATAGCAATGTTATAATGACGATCAGTTGTGAAAGACTGAGCTGCTCTGATCAATACAATGATCAAAGACATTTTTGAAAGACCTATGATGAAAACGTTATCCACTTCCAGAGAGAGAATTGATGAACTGAGTGCAAATTGAAGTATACTTCTCTTACGTTATTCTTCTTGCTTTTTTTGATATGGTTACTATGCAAATGCATTTTGCATAATTTCGCACGTATAATTGATATCCTATTGCTTGCCTTTTCAGTGGAGGAGGAGGGACAGAGAGACTTTGGAATTCAAACTTTAAAAAAAGAATGTTAAAAATAAATAAATAAATAGAAAGAACCAATTGAGCATTTATATAACACTTCCTATGTGCCAGGCACTGTGCTAGGTACTTTATAATTACTGTCTCATTTGATCCTCATGACAACCTTGGGAGGTAGATACTGTTACTAGCCCTAGTTTTCAGATAAGAAAACTGAGGTGGAGTTTAAAGGACTTGTGCAGGGTTGCACAGGTAGTAAGTGCCTAAGGCTAGATCTGAACTCAGGTCTTCCTGACTCCAGGCATGGGACTCTATCCATTGTACCATCAGGCTGCCCCAAGTATGTCTGAGAGTCATCAATATAATCATGAAGTGGAGTAGGTAGGGGCATAATGGATAGAACGCCGATTCTGGAGTTAGGAGGACCTGAGTTCAAGTTGGCCTCAGACACAAGTTGTGTGACCCTGGGGCAAGTCACTTAACCTCGATTGCCTCCAAAAATAAAAATAAATTAAAAAATATATAATTGTGATCTACAATAGTTGGAGGGAGCACTTATGTTGCTGAAATCACAAATCCCTGAAGCATTGAAGTAATAGTCTTCTCTTCTATTATTTTGCATTATGGCTATCTCTGAATCTAATATCTCTTCGAAACTATAACTTTATGTTAGAGTAAGGACTGTGTTTTATTTAAATGTTGTGTACCCCTCAGTTCCTAGCATTGCTGTCTTAACATAGCAAAAAAGAAATGCTTTTTGAATCAAATTGGTTGCCTTTTTTTTCAGGGAAGTGAGGATCTTGGAATTAAATAATTGGATTATTGACCTAGAAGGGTCCTTAAAAGTCATTGAGTGCATACAACACCTCCCCCTCTCCCTTTTACCCAACTGGTTTCCAGTGATAGTGGTATAGTGGTATGTAAAGTGATTCAGGCATACAATTCTGGATATGACTCAAATAAATAGACATCCTTGCTTACATATAGATGCATATATGTACATGTATATATCATAAAATCTTTAACATTTATGATTCACTAAAAGTTTTGGTAATTACATGTACATGTGTATGTGTGTCTGTGTATATACACACACAGATGTATGTATTCATACTCATGTTAATTCATCTTTCAGATTTACTGCCAAGAATTTGATCTGTACCTAAATTTGAATGTATCCTGCCAAGAATTTGATCTGTACCTAAATTTGAATGTGTCCTGGCAAGAATTTGATATGTGCTTAAGGTTCAATGAGTCCTGGTGGATTTGCCAGGGTGAATACTTGAGCTCAGAAGGACAAGTGGAAAAGGTAGTGTGTCAGGCTTGACTCTTAGGGGTCACATGCATTTCTTTCCCTTGGAAGGAGGGCATTTTTTGTTTAGAGTTTGGCTATGGGAGACTTAGTCGGGACATGCAGAACTGAA
>NW_027556402.1:184799190-184811690 GCF_003287225.1 Phascolarctos cinereus
AGGTCTCTTAAGCCTGGCTGGGAGCCAGGGGCCTCACTGTTTCCCCCCCTGTCAGTATCTCTCTCCTCTCTCTCTCTCTCTCTCTCTCTCTCTCTCTCTCTCTCTCTCTCTCTCTCTCTCGCTCGCTCGCTCTCTCTCTCTCTCTCTGATCTCTCCCTTGTCACCTGTGTGATCTTTACCCCTGCCCAAAACAAAGGTAGTGTAATACAAGCCCAAGAAGGTGGAGCCTGGCTTTTCACCTCCCCAGGTGTGAAGAAGAAAGGTGAGGTCCAGGTCTAGAGGGGATGTGCTCCATCCCTCCTTTTCCTGGGCCCACAGAACAAAGCCAGAGTAAATGCTTTGGGATGTTATATGAACCCAGACCACAGGGCTGTTTGATGAGGGGTTGGGTGGGAGGGGGGGAGAGGGAAGGGAAGACTATTTTAATGAAAGCAGCTGGACATTATTTTGGCTTTTAGTAGTTGGGGGGGGCTTACAACAGGCCAATACGATGGATTAGTAACATATGAAATTGACTGAAGGCTAAGAGGAGGGGGTCAAAGGGTAAACTGATTGTTGGGACAGTTTTGATGGCTGAATTTTACTGAAGCGATTAGTGGCAATTAGAATGACACCAGAGACGAGTTGGAAAAGCAGGCAGCTTACAGGATCATGTCAAGAGAAGGAGTCTGAAGGGTAGAGAGGAGCAAAAGATTTGGGATTAAGAAGCATAATTTGCTAAATTACTTTCCGTGTTTTAGATGGTGGTTTTTAGCACACTGTTTGGATAACCTGAAACTATGGAGTTAAAAAGTCCTTGAAATGAGGAGCTGAGCGTAACATTTTCAGCTTGGAGAATAGAGCGGGATCATTAGAAACACCTTTCTGTGTCTGCCCCATTCCGTCTGGCCCATGAGTCTATCCCTCACAGGGGTACCAAGAGATAGAATAACAACTCACATTTTTATTGCTTTGAGGTTTACAAGCGACTTTCCTTACAGCAGAGAGGGGGAATGTCCAACAGTAATCTTCATTTTACATATGGGAAGAGGAGGTCCAAAGACAGGAATTATCTTATACAGCTAGTCAATATACTAGCCAAGCCTCAAACCAAAATCTTCTGACTCCAAGACCAGTGAGTTCTGACTAATATAGTGTGGGGAAGACCTGGATTGTCTTGTTAAAAATTTGGGACAATCCCCATAGCTTCCCAGTTTCTTTTCTTAACTCATTAGAAAACTCTCATTTGTACACGTGTCTAAATTTTTGTTGCTGTTTGGTCATTTTTAAAGTCATATCTTACTCACTGTGACCCCATTTAGGGTTTTCTTGGCAAAGATATTGGAGTAGTTTGCAATTTCCTTTTTTAGTTCATTTTACTGAGGAAATTGAGGCAAACAAGATTAAGTGAATTGCCTGAGGTCACATAGCTGGTAAGTGTCTGAAGCCGAAATTGAACTCAGGTCTTCCTGACTCCAGGCCCAGAACTCTATCCACTGTGTCACCTAACTGCCCATTTAAAAAAAAATAACCACTTATAATGCTCTGTAGGTATTGTCTCTTTGGGTAATAAGCTCCCTAAGTTAATTTTCCAACATGTAGGATAGTACTACCTCTTATTCATCTTAAAATGAATTCCTTTCTGTTTTTTCCTAAGGGCCCTGCCTGTCTCCAAATTCTCCCTATTCTCTTCTATATCCCTATCCAAATAGATTTCAACATGGCGATCCTAAAGCATAGTTCTGAACATTTCAGTCACCTGCTCAACAAGATTTTGTGGTGCTCCGTATTCCCTCTAGAATAAAAACATGACCTTTTCTGTTAGACATTTGAAACTGTTTGCCATCTGGCTCTAAACTATCTTTCCAGATTGATCCAAGTTACTTCTACTCACATGCACTAAGTTCATCCAGAATGGTCCATGGCTCCATGATGTGCCATCTCCTTCCTTTGGGCCTTGCACAGGCTGTCTCTTGTGCCTGGAATGATTTCCCTTTTCCCTGTGCCACTTTTAACACATGACTCCCTTTAAGACCCAGTTCTAGGTCCAGTTCCTCCTGTAAGAGGCCTATGGACACCAGTGGTCATTATTTTGTTCCCTCTTGAAAGTGCTTTTATTTTTTATTTGTGTGTTTTATTTATTTATACATTATATACACTTTGTTTTACTTCTCTGTGTACATGTTCTTCTCTCCCATAGAAAAGCTAAGAATAGATTTTTAAAAAAAAATTTTAAATGAAGTTTTATTGTTTTAAAAATAGTGAAGCATGTATTCTACAGACAGTTTAATTCTACAAAATGTAGCTACATTATGTTTTTAATAGATTATTTTTGATGGAGTTTTCTTCTGATCCTGACCATTATTTATGACATTATTACTATGAGAAAATGCCTCATAATCTTTCATAAGTATAGAGCTGACCTTTTAGTTAAACAGAAAATTCATTTTTGGCCAAATAATAGTGAGTGTGGCTGAAAGTGATGCCTAGGCAGCAGCACTCAGGATGTTACACTGAGATGCCCACCTTGTTTCACTTTAGCTCCATCAGCAAGGGCTGATATCTCTCTTAAAAGAGATTAACCTGCTGGTTAATGTGTGAAATTTCACATTCCATTTTTTAACCATTTGATTTTCAGCCTTTATTAAAATAGAGACAATTTTTATTTTAATTTCAACTCATTATCTATCTTAATGTCAATGAAGGCTGTGACATCAGGCTTTATTAAAGAGTGAGAAGGAGCAAGAATGTGAGTTCTAGGATTTTTGAGGGGAGAGCACTGGGGAAAAAAGACATTGAAAGAAAAGTTTGAAGGCCATCAAAGACTACCAACTTTATAACTTCACATGGATCTGGTTGTGATAAATATAAGTACCACATCACTTACACAACAAACATTTTAAAGCACCTGCCATGTGCTTTACTACTTGTTAAATGTATGAGCTTGGATCAGTCACTTGACTTTTCTAGGACTCAGTTTACTTGTTTATAAAATGTGGTTGTTGTGGTAGCTGATCTTGAAAAATCCTCTCTTCTACCTCCATATTTGTTATTTTGTGATCCATTTTACACTGTCCACCTAACTACAGACTTAAAGAAAAGTTAAGTATTAACCTGACACTTGGTAAAATATGCAACAGGTATTTAGGGATATAGATAAAAGGTTAAGTAAGACCTAATCCTGACCCTAAGGAGATTACAGTCAAGTGGGAGAGACTCTGAGATATAATCTTCAGCTTTCCCTGCATTGCAAATTATAATATAAGTGAATAAGAAGCTCAAAGCACTATATATCAGTTGAGGGTAAGATGTAGAAGGGGAATGGGTGGTGGTTCTGTGAAAACTTTTTGAAGAGCTTAGCATCTGACTTGGAGCTTGAAGGATAGGTAATAATTTCAATTGTTTGAGGTGCAAGAAGGCATTTAAGACCAAGGCACTTTGAAAAGGGAGCTGGAAAGGTAGCCCGGGTTCTACCTTAAATATTGTGTTAAATATTTAAAAGGCTTTGAATAGCCGGTAAAAGAATTTGGACATTATGCAGTAAGAAATCGGGAGCCAGTAAAGTTTTTGAGCATCAGTCATCATCATCATCATCATCATCATCATCATCATCATCATAGCTATCATCATAACTGCTGCTTATTTCTGTTAAAAATAGCATGCTTTTTGTAAAGGATAGAGGATGTGAATTTTCAGCTTGTCTCTCTTTGGTGCAAACACACATCATTTCATCACAATAAAGAATGCCGACTTTTGTGACATGGAATCATTGTGGTGTGGCCCTCTGCTTTTTATTCATTCATTCACTCACTCACTCACTCAATACATAATGCATTACAGATGATGTTATTGGTATTCTAAAGTAATGATGTCAAACTCTAATAGAAATGGGGGCTATGATTTGCATATAAAGATTCCAAGGGGCTACATTTTGATTTAGTTTTAAAATGTGATATTATCTTTATTTTATCGTATTTTTATCTATTTATTTAATTTAACTTATTTAATTAATTTAACATATTTATTTATTCATGAAAATTACATTTTCATCCAATTTGGGCCACAGTTGGGAGTATCATGGGTTGCCTGCAGTTAGCTGCTGTATTCATTCAAACTAATCTGGCTTGCAGGCTGTTGTAAGGTTGTCTGGTTTAAACTCTGCAAATTAGAGATAGTGGTGAAGTAAATTCTCAGAGTTATCCTTTCATCTCCCCTTGCATTTACTCAGTGCTTTGCTTCCATAGATATATATAGATATAGATATAGATATAGATATAGATCTATCTATCTATCTATCTATCTATCTATCTGTCTATCTATATATCATCTCTTGAGTTTTGCAGCAACTGTTTGAAGTAGATGGATTACATTTAATCATTCCTATTTTACAGATGAAACCAAAGCTCAGAAAAATCTATAACTTGTCCACAGAAACAAAATTAGCTAGTGAGGAGTAGAACTGTGATTCTTTACTCCAATTTCAGTGTTCTTTTCACAACAACACATCACCTCAAGGTATATGTATTGATGTATTCAAAGTTGAGTTAATTTTTCAAAATGGCCACCAGCTTATTTAATGGCATTATGTACTCTAATAGAGTAACAGTCAATGTCTGGTTACTTTTCACATTGTGAGAAGACTTGTGTGTCCTTTAAAGTTTCTCTATCATTTATGTGGACCATTGGATTTCCTGTTTTTAATCCCTACAAGCATTCTGGCAATCTTCAGAGTTAACAGAAACACAGTCATGTGCTATACAGGAATCCTAGATTGTACAGGCCACCCAGCCCTAAGGGGAAATTCCCCATAACCAGTTCTTTCTCATACCTTCTTATGGTCCCCACCTAGGGATACAACTTTCCAGATTGCTGCCTCTGCCTGAGATGGTGGTATTGGGGGAAGGGAGTCTGAAATATATTAGTATTTCTATCATTCCCTGAGGGGTAGGCTAATAAGGGGCTGGGAGTCTAAACTACAACCATTTTACAGGAATACCTGGAGAAGAGTAGCTCAATCTCTCCCCCTCTCCTTCTTTCCCCACTCCCAATCATGGTTTGCTGAAGTTTTTTGGCATCAAGCTCTGTAATACATACATAAATACATATATATACACACATACGTATGTGTATGCTTATATATACACATATACATACGCACATGTGTATATATGTGTATATACATGTGCATATGTATGTGTATGATATATATATATATATATATATATATATATATATATATATATATATATATATATATATGAATTTTTTTTCTAGGAGACAGATAGGCAATGTTAGCATGGTGATGGTATTCCTCCCAGCCACAAACTTTCACAAAGAGAACACTGAAACAATAGAAAAAAAATGGCAGATTTTCCAAGATATCAGTTATTAATCTAATCTTGTATAAGTGTCATCCATAAAGCCATAGGATTTAAAATGTTTTGTATTTTCACATAAATATGTATATGCACACACACATACATGTATAGATCTATCCTTTTGTTAGCAAACTGTCTCTAGTTTTAAGGTCTTTGTGCCAATTCACATCTCAAAGATAGTTTGCACTTGGGTTTAGTGTTTGGAAATTTTTCTGGGACATGATACAATGTAGAATCCAAGAGGACCGCAAACTTCTTTGAATGAGTATAGTGACTGACCTGGCCCTATCTCCATGAGATCAGAATGAAATGCAAAGCTTTTTTTTTTTTTCTCTCCCTGGGATTTCAACTTGTGAAGGTAACTAGTCTATGCATGGCCTCCTCGTCCAAATTCCCTCTTTTCCTCAAAAGTTATGCTTTCAGAATATGAATTATCCAGATGCATATCTCATCTTTCCATCTCCCCTTGCTTATGTCAATTGTCTTGAATTCAGTGGAAAAATAACTTTATTTTGTGCTATAACTTTTGCATTCAGTGTCTAATATCCTTGAGACATGCCCTGCATGTATTTGATCTTTTAATTGTGTACATCTCCTTTTCCATTCTCCCAGGCTAACCATTACCCCATAGAAGCTTATTACAATAAGGGAATTTCAGACATTCTCATTTATGAGACTTTTTATTTAAGATTTAGAAAATCCTTACTTGTTCCTGTTTCTGCCATTCCAAAATCTTTCTAACTTTTAAGGACTAGCTCAAGTGATACCTTCTTTAGGAAGTCTTCCCCAGTGCTCAATTCCGTAGTGATCTTGCCTTCCTTTTGAGGTCTCTGAGCACTTATAGTTTACATTGGACAATTTAGCTTTTGATTCTATTCTTATTTATATTCACTCTTCATGTTTTGTCTATGCTATCTTTTCAATCAGATTTTAAGCACCTTGAAGGCAGGGATAGGGCCTATTTAATCTATATTTCTTGTATGATTCATAGTACCTAGCACAGGACCAGGGGTAGAGTAAAATTCAATTACTTGCCCAATTTGTAATAATTATCTTTGGAGGTCTGAACAGAAGAAAAGATCTGAGTTGGAATGTATGTCTCATTAATGATTTTGGAAGAAGAGTATTCTAATCCTATCCAGAAGAATTGTTAAATAAAGTAACCAAACAATTTGCAAGTTTACTTTGGATTAATCATATTCAGAAGACCTGTTATATTAAGTAATCAACAGTGTGCATGTTTACTTTGGATTGGCTTTGCTAAACAGCCCTTAGAGAAAATTGCATTAGCTGAAGAAGGGGGTATATAGGATCTCTTTTAAATATCTGTTCTGACTAAAAAGTGGAGCTCACAAGAGTAATGAGAAACAATTTTATTACTTCAAAAAATGAGTGGAGCTCACAGAAGCGAATTATAAAATCTTTTACATATGTTGTGAATAAGAGTTTTCCAGCTTTTGGCCTGAACTGGAAGTTTGAGGGTACAGTGTTTATACAAAATACATCTCAAGGATTATATGTTGCTTTTATTTTTATAGGGCATATTCTCCGAGATTTTGAGAGGCACATAATAAGGAGTTCCCACAGATGTCCATGCCAATTCTGTAGTATTGAAATAGAATAAACATTTATTAAATGCTTACTGTATGCCAACCATCTCATTTGACCCTCACAGAAACCCTGTAAAATAGGTGCTATTATGAGCCCCATTTCACAGATAAGGAAACCAAGGCAGACAGAATTTGAGTGACTTACCCAGGATCACATAGGTATTGAGTGTCAGAGGCTAGATTTGAACTCAGATCTTCCTGATTCCAGTTCTAGCACTCAATCCCCCATGTCACCTAATTATCCCTTGGGAAATGGAGAGAAGGTGGGCAGCACCTTAATCTCCTGATTTTACTTCTCTATTTTACATAAGGAAGATATTCTTGGGCTTGATATCTCTGTTCAACATACTTTCAAATTTTTTTTAATATATTTTATTCCCAGAAACATTTGTACAAAGCACTGAAGTATCACATCTTGTGGAGTTGACATTGACTTATGAATATAGCCAGCAATAGGGTACAGATTACTATAGAAGAAAGAAAAGAGAGAGAGAGAGAGAGAGAGAGAGAGAAGAGAGAGAGAGGAAGAGAGAGAGAGAGGAGAGAGAGAGAGAGAGAGAGAGAATTGGATTTCCAGACTGAAAAAATTGTATTTGAATTTCAGTTCTGCAATTTTGCTATCTGTGTGACCTCGGTCAAGCCATTTTCCTTCTCTAGATCTCAGTTTCCTCATGTGTAAAGTAATGGGCCAGTTCAACTAGGTTACTTTCCCCTTCTTTTTCTAAATCTGTAACTCTTTGATGTAACTAAAATGAGGGCATGTGTCCTCATCCTAACAAGGTAAAGGAGACATTCAATAAAAAAGAAAGGCAAGAAGATATGGTTAATATAGCAAATCATTTTTAAAAAACTCTTTATCATATTATACTTTTAATCATATTTATCTGTGTTCATATATCATCTTCTTTCCTTCAACAAGAAAATGAGAATGAAAGATCCTGGAATATAGAGATGCTGTTGATTTTCATCTTTGTAGCCTCTGAAAAGTGCTGATATCCTTGGAGGTGGTGGGCTAATATGGAGCTGAGTGTGTAAGGTATGATTTTTCCTAGGCATATCTGGAGAAGAATAGCTCAGGATCTCCCCTTCTTCCTACGTTCCCTTCCTCTTCTCCCCCTTGTTAAAGTCTTTTGGCATCAAGCCCTATTTTTTTTTAAAGGTGCTTATGTACATTAAATTGAAATTGAATTGAATTTGAATCTAGCATTATAGATGGTACGGTGTGAGGGGAAGGGGCCCCCCAAAGAGAACTGGAGTGAAAAATAAAAGCTTTTCAAAAATCTTTTCCTTTTGTTACATCACAGATCCATGGCACTGTGAGTTCACCTGAAAGTACTTTTGGGCAAATCCTGTTTGGTTTGGGGCTTTTAAAAGTCTCCTCCATTTCCAGTGGCTCACGGATTCAGAGCTAGAAGGGCTTCACAGGCCATCATTTTACAGATGAGAAAACTGATCAATGATTTGTCCCGATACAGATAGGAAGTAAATGTCAGAAGCAGGATCCAAACCCAGGTCTTCTTACTTCAGAGTTAATGCACTTTCCATTGTTCAATTCTGCCTGAGTAGCTGTAATACAGAATCATAGAGCTTCTAGGTTGGAAAAGACCTCAGAGGCCATGTGGTCCAACTCATACCTGAGCAAAAAGTCCTTCTATAACACACCTGACAAGTGGTCCTATTGCCTTTGTGGGTCTCCTGCCCACTAACTTCTTTTGGATAACTCTAAGTTTTAGGAAATTTCCTCCTACCTAGCCCAAGTTTCATCTCTTTGTGACTACTCATTGCTCCTTGTCCTAGGAGTAATCTCTATTTCCTATAACAGCCTTAAAATATATAAAGAAAACCCACATCCACCAAAGTTCTCTTTTCTTTAGGCTATATATTTTTAGTTTCTTCAATTGTTCCTTATATGATACGAACTTATGACTTTTCATCATCTTGATTGTCTTCCCATGGATGATTTCCTATAAACATCCTTCCTAAACTGTGTCACTAACAACAACAACAACAACAACAACAATACATAGCTAACATTTATATGGAGCCTACTATGTATCATGTACCATGCTAAGCACTTTACAAATACTATCTCATTTATCCTCACAACAACTTGGGGAGGTAGATTCTATTTATTATACCCTTTTCACAGTTAAGGAAACTGAGGCAAATAGAGATTAAGTAACTTTCTGAAGTTCTCCCAGCTAGTAAATGTCTGAGGCTGGATTTGAGCTCCAATCTTCCCAATTCCAGGCCCAGAGCTTTTACCACTGTACCACCTAGCTTCCTAGAAATGAGGAGAATACCCCTAGGGTCTGACCAGAAAGAAGGACAGTGGGACTACCACTTCTCCCATTTTGGACAACTAAAATTCTTGTGTGCAGTCTTTGTTTGTATTGACTATGTTGTCTGCCATCTCATTCACATACAGAATGCAATACAAAATGCATATATAAAATACTAGAAAATGATGAATGCATAGGGGTACAAAGAAAGTCTTGACATTAGGAGAGCTTTAGATTGGTATTATAGAAGGGAATCCCTTGTGGATGAAGTTATGGATTCTTGAAGTATGGAAGTTAGTATATTTGCATAGGCCACTGTTCATTGTTTCCTTCTCTTCCCCACCCCTTCTAACTCTCTCAACTCCTGTGTTCTACCCCAGTGCATAAAGACAACGTCTATGACTGTCCAGTACCTAACCCAAGACCTATGTATAGTACAGAACAGCTGACCAAGTCCTTCCTCCTTCCATCTCCTAGCTGTTGGCACTTCATTTTAAGGCTGGGCAAGACACATCAAAGTCCTCAGAGGAAAAAAGAGGCAGGCTGGGACCTTTTACACACTTATTATAAAGTCTTGAAACATGGACAAAAGTATGCCCTTTGAAGGAATCTTTATTTCTGGCAATTTTTATGGGCTCTGGATATAATAACAACACAGCTCACTTTTACAGCATCTTTCATCTTGGGATCTCAAAGCACTTTATAAACATTAATTAAGTCTCACAACTCCCTAGTGAGGGAGGTAATTATTATGATAGGAAATTAGGTATAATAAGGAAATAGGACCACATAAAATGTCAGAGACTTTGCTAGTAGAAATAACTCCTGCAGGAGTTACTGAATAGGAGAAAGGAAAAGTGAAAGATTAATACAAAATTCAAGAATAATGAGGAGAGCAAGAGAACTACTTCTCTAGATAATATCTCCACCCCACTCCACCCTCCCATTCCCAGTATCCCATTCCCCAAATATGAAGGCTTTTAAAATACGTGAGTATCATCCCATGTGACTGGTTGAGCTGGCCATAGATCACAATTGGTTCTTTAAGAAGTTAATCTTAGGTTTTTCAGGCTTATTCCTCCACTATTATTATTTCCATTTAAATGTTGCTTTTATCTTCATCTGCTTATGTACATTTAGAAAGAAATTTCTTAATGGTCCTCCTCTTATTTATTTTTGTTGTTGTTTAATCCCATAGTTGTCTTTTATTTTGTCTCTTTTTTTCTTTTAATAGTTTCTAGAAATAGTATTATTTATTTTCTTCATTGTGCTTTCATTGATAATTGTACTTATTTATTTACCTGCTTGGGTTTCTCTAATCTGAGGTATTTAAAAATCAAATAATCTCTCTCTCTCTCTCTCTCTCTCTCTCTCTCTCTCTCTCTCTCTCTCTCTCGCACACATTGTTTCAAATGCCCCTCATTTTTTGAAAGTCCATCTTTTAAATCAATGATTAGGCTCAAATTTTCAAGACATGTAAAAGACAAGCTTTTTTGCTTTTTGGAATATATTATTCCATTCCCTTCTGTGGTTTCCAGGGTCTACAGAATAATTCTGTGCTGTTTAATCAATCAGTCAATCAATAAACATTTAAGTGTTTATTATTTTCCAGGAACTGTGCTAAGCACTATCAGACATTCCTTTGTTTTATACTTGAATGCCTTTCTCTTGATTGCTTTCAAAGTGTGTCATTTGCTGTTGGAATTAATAACTTTCAACACTGTGCCTTGGAATTTGCAGCATAGGTTTTTTTTTTGAGGTGATCTGTGGATTCTTTAGATTGGTTCCTTAATTTTCTAATCCTCAGCACTGCCCAGCACCCCCCAAAGTATTTTTTTGTGACTCTAAACTACAAAATTGATAGATATATAAAAAAGGAAACAGGAGGTAGAAACTAGAAGTAAATGAAATATATATATATATATATATATATGTATGTATACATATATACATACATATACATATGCACACATACATACATAAACAAAGGTGCACGCAAACACACATATACCAACACACACACTATATCACATGGAACTTTTTATAAAAATTGACCATACAAATATTAGATATAAATGCAAAAAGGCAGAAATAAGAAACATATTCTTTATAAACCATAAACCAAGGGTTAAAAAGCAAATCATAAAAAAAACAATTATTGTGTGAAAGAAAATGATAATTATAATTATAAAGCAATAAAAAGGAAGGGTTTAATGAACTGAATATGCATTTAAAAACCTAGAAAGCTAACAATAAATAAGTCCAAAAGAAGCATGAGAAGAGATATTTAATATTAGAGGAGGCAGATAAATTGAAAGCCGAAAAGGTTAATAAAAATGAGAAACAAAACTAAAGGTTGTTTCATTGAAAAGCCACAAAAAATTGATAATCCCTTAGCCAAACTGACTAAAAAGAAGAGGAAAGAAAATCAAATGACCAAAAAGCAATTGACAAAGGTGAAATCGCATAAAATCAGAAGAAATGAAAAAGAAATTTTAGTACTTATTCTTCACAGTTATATGCTAATAAACTGAGAATACCAAAGAAATAGAGGAATTGTTTCCAAAATATAAATATTCATTTTCACAGAAGATCAGATAGAAATATTAGATAGTTCAATTTTAGAAAAGGACATGGAATTATTTCTTAAGCAACTACCAAAATGGGGCAGGGGAAGAAAAGAGAAATCACCACCACTAGCACTATCAACAACGACAATAAAACTTTCATCCTGTTGGATTCACAGGAAAACTCTACCATACTTTTAAAGAACAATACCAATATACACAACTCATTCTCTTAAAAATAAAGATAAAGTGCTCTGTCATTCTCCTTTTATAATTCAAATATACTCTAGTACTTAAACCAGGGAAGGATAAAACAAAAAAGGAGAATCATAGATCAATTTCATTAAATAATATAAACACATACATTTTAAATAAAATTCTGTCAGACTATAGCAACTCACACAAAGAATCATTTGTTATGATCAAGTTTAATTTGTACCAATCAGAATATAAACACTTATTAACTGCTTACTATATGGCAGATACTGTGCTAATCACTTGGGATGAAAGAAAAACAAACAAACAACAACAGCAACAACAAATCTGGCAAAAAAAACCCCAATCCATTTTCTCAAGGAGCTCACTTTCTAATGGGGGAATCAATGTGTAAACAACTTAGTCTGAACAAGATATAAACATACATATTTGTATATCTATATCTGTCTACATGTAGATATATAGATA